>NC_134174.1:69951403-70060060 GCF_964188355.1 Buteo buteo
TAATAATGCAGATTTAGTGCTGTTAAAAACAGAGACTGATAAGTCTTTTCCTTTAAAGCCTTTAAACTGCTAAAGAGCATTTAACAGCAATGCAGTTCAAACTCGGTGAACAATACTGAGAAGGAAAACAGTTTAATGAGCTAAACCTTCACTGAATGAAACAGAAACACCTTCTCACAGTTGATTTAGGTCACTGTGGGAGTAAGTGAAAGCGCAGTTCTGTTCACCCTGCATCTTCATAAACATGAATTAAGTACAGCCTTTTCATGTAAGGTAAAAGCTATCACAGGAGTTTGAAATACAAAAAAGAAAAGAGTTTGCAAATAAGCTCAAATGAATTAGTTTAACTGTTAAAATCATGAGGGAAGTTAGTTTCCCCAAAATTATTTTAACTACGAGGTTTTAACACATAGAGATGCACAACATCTCTAAATTACTGAGAAGGAGTGGGGTTGGGGAGGACAGGGGGAACAAAAAGTGTCAAGGAAATGATTTAAAGTTTCCACTAAAAGTTTTCTCCGGAGAGAATCTATTAATAATCATAATAACATGTTTTGGAAGTAGAAAGGTTTAATCTTACAATGGTGTTCTGAAGTGATCTAACTTTAATAATGTTAAAAATGAATTACAGAGAGAGAAGAATGCTTTTAAAGACAGCTAGCTGGTTATGTGCTGAGCCAGATTGTTTTTAGCATTTGCCATTTAGCAAGTGCAAAGAAAATGTGGTGTTAGACTCTTTAAAGACTAAGAGAGTTGGAATTACAGTGGTGTTAAGTAAATATTTGCTTGTATATTTTCAAATACATATACAGTGTATATGTAGAAAATTGGCATGTGTAATGAGTGTTTGTCAATGCTAATGTAAACCCAGACTAAATTCCCAGAAGTCAATTACATTGTTCAGATAGACACAGATACAGTCAAAACTGAGTTTGCCTTATAAATGAGAGTAAGAACATCTGCTTTATATTTTGTGGGGCAAAAAAATTCCTCCAGGCCCATTTTGGCTAATTCCCATGTACAATTAGCCCCATTTGCATAATACTTGCATTTTTGTATTTTCTAAAGTTGGGGGGTTTAAGCTATACATGAGAGTAAGAAAGGAAATGTAGTTTACATTTCAGTTTAGTCTTTCATACATCTGCTGTAATTAATGCTTGTGCATATGTCATTAATTAATCATATTGGCATATTAGTCAAGTCCTTTGGACACTTGCTGGGGAAAAGTGTCTACTGAATTTAATAGCCTGGCTAGGGAATGAGTAGAAGCTGTAGGATAGGGTCCTTTAAAAGTATTAGAAGAGAGTTTGCGAAGGACAAGGACGTGAGATGTTAGCCTGATACTGTGGTTCTTGGTGTGCCAGCCATTTAAACTTCCTGAAATTATCTAGAGCATTCAGATCCATAAAATGAATGTGGTTTTTTTTAAAGAAAGTGACAGTGCTCTTCTGTTTTCCTATTGAAATGTTCCCTGGCCTAGTTCAACAGAAACATTTTTACATTACAACTGTGAAATCTTGGCATAAAGCTTCCCTTTGTGCCCTTCATTATTTTCTCACAAATATAGTCCATTGTCACATAGCTGAAGTTAATTTGATCAACATTGGGACATTTAACTTTTATGTCCGGTCAAAGGAGCTGTTTCATGCTCATTTTGGGTATTCAAAAGAAATGATTGCCAGAAAAATAATGTTACTATTAACAATTCAGAGCAATTAGTTTCCCAGGGAGAGGCGATGTGATGCACCGGCTCCACACAACTATTCTTTGTCATTTTATGGATGCTCATCAGTCAACTGTCACATCTTCTCAAAGACCCCTCCAATCTAAATGTTTCTCTTTGGGCTTTTCCCAGAACTAGCAGCTGAATGAGCAAAAGAAAAGCCACTTAGTTTCTAGGCAAAGGAAAACTTCACTCTAAAGATCTGGGTCATTTGAGAAGATCCTAGGAGTAGCTTGCTTTGGGCGGGGGGGGGGGGGGGGGGGGGGCTGTTGGATTTTTTTATTTTCTTTTGTTTTATTTATTTCTTGCAACAGTGATTTTAACATCAAATGAAAACTCTGTAATCATGTGCCTTCAAACGTTTAGTGAAATTTCTGTGTATTCAGATAGAATGCACTCCCAGGGCAAATAAACCTTCCATCCAAATGTCTTCTAACAAAGGTTTAAAACCCTAGATCACATTCAAAAAGACAGCTTTTCATTAAACACCCTGAGGCTCATCTCATTAATATTCAGTCATCCCCCCCCTTTAAACTAAGGTTAAGTGCTCTCAAAATTAGCGTGTTTGTATAATATGCTCTTTAAAGAGTAAATCCAGCAAAATTGTCTTGTTACTTTCAACCTGTCAAATACAGTCAAAGGCACTTTTTCCTTGCTGCTTGTTTTTCTGCTGGCTTGAGCTTTTGCATGTTTGATGCAGTTGTCAAAATTTAACTCATATGTCCTTCCTGTTTACACAAACACATTTTGAATTTTATTTAGGTTATATTTTTAGCAGAAAAATAATTTTGAACTTGTATGCATTGTAATGGAGAATATACATTATTATAATTTTAAGCATACAATAAATGTATTTCCTTAATAAGTGAATGATGATTTTTGGTAGTCCTAGTCAGTAATTTTGCCCTTATTCTGTTATTGTCAGCATTTGGGGCTTTTTTTTTTTTTTTCTTTTTGGCATCAATAACTGAACAGGTTATTAATAAATTTGAAGCATTTATTATTCAAATTGTAAACTAAAGATCTGTTGTTTCTTTCATGATAAAAAGAAATCTGTATAAACAATAGCAGGTTTGGAAGCAAAGATCTGACTGGAGAATCAGCAATCCAAAATCCAGAACTTTAAGAACTTGCAGGTGTCACACAAAAAGGTGTCACTTAAAACAAAAAATAGCGTGGATACACTAAGTCACTCTTCACTTTGTCTGCCTAATGTGAATAGAATTGTGGCTCTTTCAGAAGAAATGCTGAAAATAAAAGCTCTGAGGTTTCCTGGAGGGGTTGTCGACTGTTGTTTTCACAAAAGCAAACTTACTATCCTATGGTGTGGATCGCAATAAGGGATTGCCAAGTCTGCTTGGGAGCTTGGGCCACTCTTGGTGGCACTCTAAGCCTCCACCTCACCTTTCATAAGGGCTTTACTCCTTTTTACCTATTTCCCAGTAGTACGTTCTCCTGGAGCTGCCTCAGTTGGGTACCATGTCTTTCTAGTAGAAGATAACTGATGTAACTACAGGCTAGATTGGATGTATTGTAAAACAATACCACTCCCAGGAGAATTAGTGTAATTAAACAGACAATTGAAGAAAAGAGAGAATGCCTCTTAAAAAAGAAATGGCTGCAAATAACTTGTTGCCCTCTTGATTTTCCTGTGAAAATGGCTTTATATGAGAATGTGCAGAGTGCGTCACTTTCTCATTGAGTTATATTTCCTTTTTACTGTAATTTGTTCCTTAGAGAGTCTGCAGCTAGATAAAGAGCAGTCATTAGAGTCTAGCTAAAGGTGACACTCACATCAGCATTCATTGTGGTTTGTGTCTTTTGAAATGTTCTATCGTATAGCCATATAATCTTCCAGGATAGCTATGATTCAATTAAGAAGAATCTATATGGGCTGTTGATCCAATTTTTATTCATTTGCAGAGAAATGAAAATAAATTGCTATGGTGATGTTATTTACAGTGCTCGCTGTAAGGTGATGCTATGAGCTGGTAGTTATGAAACGGAGAAATGGTTGAAAGAGCTCCATTCTGCTTCTGTTTGAGTCTATGGGCACTGTGAATAATCATCTTTCAACATTTTTACTCCCATAGGAAGGTAGGATCACTATGTGAGAAGGTTGTTGTCTCTGACTTGTATTCTGTGTCCTGGAAAGATACGTATTCTCCCTAACAGGTAAACAACCAGATTCAAGTTACAGCATTTTTAGCTGCTTGTCTGTCTGTACAAGTGCTGAAGTAGTTACAGACTGACTTGGCAGACGTTATTCATGGACTGACAGGTAAATAGCTGTAACTGCCTCACCTTTTATGAAAGCTTCTTTATCTTTCTTCCCTCGGTGTAGGATTTAAGATGCAGCCAACATGATTCAGTTTCTCACTCCAACAAGGAAAATGGTCCTGCTATCTCTGTATCCACCAGAATTTTCTTTGTTCAAACCTAATGTTGACAGCTCTAATTTTTTTAATCGCTGTGCTCTTTTGAGAGGGTTTTTTTCCCTTCTCTTTAGCACTTCAAATGTTTCTGTCATGTCACCCCTCGTTTGTTTCCTCTCTTAGCTCAGCAGTCCACTGTAGTGTGATTTTCAAAGGGATAAATGCCCAAGCTAACAATTAAGTACATAAAGTTTGTTGCTAGTTAGCTTTTCTCAACATCAAGCATTTTTTAATCCTTTGTGAGTGAAGTCTTTCTTTCTGTGTTTCCAGTAATTTGCATTGCCCTTTTCTAGATGTGGTTGGTTTTATTTTTAATTCACAGTCCCTCTGAGCCTAGGAGTTTCACCAGGCAAGCCGATGGAAGTGTACGGATTTCTGTCGCTAGCAGCACACCGTGGTGTGATGTTGCCAGTGTCCTGTCACCTTCTGCTGTCCCCTTTGCCCACACGGCCATCCACAGGAGGTCGGACTGGGAAAGGTGTTTGTTGCAAGTCTGGCAAGATACAAATCTGGCAAGATTTCTTAACCATTCTGCCACTGTTCCCATCAGTGAACTGTTTAGGACATACAATGCCTCTGTTCTGAATTTTTCTAGATTTGTCACAGAAAGTGCTTTTCCCAGCCTTAATGAGTTAATGGATCAGTATCCCATTGCTGTGTATCCTGGTTATTTTCTGGCTTGCTATTTGCACTTCTAACACTAAGTGAACACAGGATTTTTGCTTTACTCCCCCGCATCCAAGCCCTGCAGAACAGTAAGCAAGAATTGCAGTGTCTCAGCCATCGTGGAAATTAAGATATGGCAGTTATCTGCTGCCTGCTTATGACCAAATGTTACCAACATTGAGGAGTTCCAGAAGTTATGTGGAAGAATTTTAATCTTCCATGATAAAGTAAAGGAAGATTCAAAAAGATGTGCAGTTTCTCTGGTTACTTCTTGTTGTTTTCTCTTACATCAGATGAAAAGCAAGAAATTTCTTTGTAACACAACACCAGTGCCATAGCATTGTATTCTCCTGTAGCAAAATTGACAAGTACTTACCTCATTATACATGGCTGCTATTTCATTAGGCGAATGTCAGTGTCAGGTAAGATCATGGTTTTGTCAATATAATGAAAATACCAGTCAAGTGAGGAAAAAGTCACAATTTTCCAGCTCTAAAAATTGATTTTTATTGCTCTTCTTGTAATCCTTTCTTTGGATTAAGTATTTATTATTGATGTGGTCTTTCTTTTAATCTTAATAGCTGCTGACATTGTAATTAATTAAAAAATACAACTTTTTTGCCCAAATGGCACTATATTGAAATTAAAAGTGAACATCACATATTAGTTAAACAGCTCTGGCAAATGTCTTGAGTGCTAAGATGATTGCCTAAGCTTCTTGACAATTCCCTTCATCTTGCTGTATGCTGCTTGACCTTTTGAGATGTTTTGGTGTTATTAATAGGTTTTAGCTATTATATCAGAAAGAACAAGGCACAAAAATATGATAAACTTTATCTTTTTAATGACAGTGCTACAACACCTTAGGCATGCCAATGAAGGCACTTACATCACGCCTTTTGAGGCACACTTAGACACCAGGTAACTTTTATTCAGAATTGATGGGGATTTTTCTGGAATTTGTCTCTAAACGTGTATCTGAGAATGCAAACTGGTGCAAGCTGAGCGCTGACTGTGCTGCAGAAGGGAGGCAGTACGCGGAACAGATGTCAGGGTTCTGTTTCAAAGCTTTCTCCAAAGCCTCTGCTGGAGGTGGATCCCCCACGGACCAGTTCTTGAGGTGTAGGTGTGCAAGCTGATCTCTTTGACTAAAATTTATAAAGGAAAAAGCGATGAGGATAGGAACGGCAGAAATCTGAAAGGCCACACAGCAGTCCCATGTCTAGTTTTGTACAAGCCAAAACCTAACATTTCCATTCTCTTGATCTTCAGTTCCTTAACAGGGCTGTGGTAGAAGACAGGTTTCTCTGTCGTCGTTCCTTGACTTTCCACCAGAAGTCACTGCAGGAGTTGTTATTACCCCTGACATTATAGATCTATGGAGAAGAAAGTGTGTATAACCTTCTTATCCATAGGTCACCTGCTACCTTCATACCAGCTCTTGGCTCCCACCGGTGGGATGGTCAAATCACTTTCTGCCTCTTTTCCCCCCCCCCCACCCCCCCCCCACCCCTTTCTAAACATTCCTCTTTGGGGTAAGATCCTCTCTTGTCAAGCAAACGTTAGTTGAGCGTGCCCCTTGCAAACTGTGGCCGCGAGGTCCAAGCCTGCTGCCCGTGGGCTCTGGCTGCGGGATGCCTGTCAGGCTGTGGAGCAGCTGGCTGCACTGCCTCCGCGCTGGTAGCCGTTCGCTGACCCTCCCGGCGGTGCCGTGCGGTGAGTCCGGCCACTGGACGAGGGCAGGGGGGTCCAGGCTGCCACAGGGGTGCAAAGGGCCCCGCCGGCTCAGCCTCGGGGGTGTTGCCTGAACACTTCACTGATCGGCCAAAACATGAAGAGGTTTTGCCGTCCTGTGCAGAGACGTAGGCCAGCATTACTTTTACTAGATTGAGATCACAATAGAACCTGTGGTTCAAAGCTCTGCTTAGGTCAACAGTAAACAAGATTAGGAGTTTCACCTGAGAAAAGATTGCCACACCGAGACTGAGCTGTCCTTTCTTCTCTGCATTGTTAGTTGTGGTTTTCATATTCCTTTCCTTAGGAAAGGACATCTTATGTAGGCAGTCACATGTTCTCTGTAAAAGCGGCTTTTGTACCTTTAATTCCTTCTGCATGGATAATGTGCAAAAGTAAAGAGATTGTGGAAAGATAATATCCCACCCTGCAAGTTGTACGAGAAATAACGGAAGTGCTCATATTAGCTAGTATTTAGCTTAAACACATTTAGTTATTATAAAAATTTGCTCACTGAATAAAATATGGCTTGACCTCTGGATTGTTTCTTCCCAAGAAACGTGACAGTGTCCCTCCTTCTCCTTCATTCAGCCTGCTTGGCAGAGCTGCAAGTTTTTTGTTTTGTTTTGTTATGTTATTGTTGTGTTTAAAAAAAAACAAAAAAAACCCAAAACCCTCAAGCCCCTCTTTTCAGCAGTGTCAAGTTAGGATGAATTGGCCAGGGAGGCATGTTTATAGACTGTGTGAAGAACTTTGTCTTTGTGTGGGAATGCTGGTGACACTGGTATGGCTTGCCTGAATGAACTGCGATGACGCGGCTAATAAGGTGTCCTGCTGAGCGCCGCAGCAGCCTTTCTCAGACCTCCCACTTAATGCCATTCAGCTCCAGCTCAGTGTAGCTAATTTTTCCCATTCCCTCAATTCTTTAGGCCTCCTTACAAACAGAAAAGTCAACTTTCACACCGAGCAGAAGATAAGTGCTTTAGGAAATAATCGTGTAAACAGAATGTTACCTTCTGACCTGATGCTGATACCTTGGTCTGGGACAAAACCCAGCTGGCTATTGCATTAGACATGGCTATTAAAGGAATAATGCTGCTGATCCTCCTTACAAAGTGCCCTGAGAAATGGTTTAGCCAAATCACAGTGCCTCTTGTCACACTGAATCATGTTCAGCTGCTCTCTTCCATGACCAAATTGCTGATATTTAGCCGCTTCCTTGTCTTCTCCTCTCTTGTGACAGTATGGGAGGGAGGTAAGTATGAAAGCAAGGGAAAGTCGGTCATGTTTCCAATTGCCCTATTATTTCCTGGTTGAATTTCAGTGCTTTGAAATGTATATACAGTACACCATATAGCTTTCATAAAAGAGGGTGCATTTCATAAAGTATCTTTAATTGTAACTACTGTAATGAGTACTTTAAAATAAATTACGAAAGGATTTCAGTGATTCCAATAGCATGGAATTGTTCATTTTAAGATTGCGCTAAGCGATTCCCTTCGGTGTTCTGTGTAGAGACTAAAATTAATAACTAGACCCAGATTTCCAGTAGTGCTGAGGAGAAGAACCTCTGCCTCTTACTTGTTTTAGTCTTGGTAGGAATGTGGCATCCAGATCTCCTAAATGGCTTTGAAAAAACTTATCTTTCACAATCCATTCAGCTGACACTACCATCCAGACTGAGGTCTGTCTTTAAGTCAAAGTAATTATTTGACATATCCTAGGCTCCAAGAGCAAACCCTGAGCGTTTGCTTCTACTGTGGCATTTGTTTGACTTCTCTTTAGGTTTGCCTATCGCACGGGTCCGTCCAGCCCCTGCTCTGGGCTGGGTAGTGCCTTTGTCGCAGACAGGCCAATCTAGCTCAGGCTAAAGCTCTTCAGCATCATAGCTCAGAAGGTTTCAGAACTTTCTCGTAATTCTCCTGATGCACCCAGAATAACAGCCAGTTTTTGCCACAGGTCTTTGGGAAAATGTGTCAGGGGACTCCCATGCTAAAAAGCACTTGATGAGTGGAGTTCGTTTTGCTAGAAGTCTTACCGACACAGCAGAGCAAGTACATTTCTAGTGCAGACACAGTAACTTTTTTCTGGGTTTGTAAAGCAGTTGCTGATATCCAGTGTGAGGCAACCTGCAGTTGTTAGACCAAAATAAGAATTAAATTTATTTATTTTGCAGCAAAGAAACTGCTGTGGTAATTTAACATTAATTTGCACCCTTACCAGTGAAGTTTACTCCTTAAAAAAAAGTGTGAACCATGGATCTGACTCATCAAAACATTTAAGCATACGACTAACTTTGACTGTAAACTTTACTTGAAAGTTGCATTTGCCTGAGAGTTTCCTTCTTTTACTGTCCTGTCATGTCTAAAAAGCTGTTCAACTCTATTTCAAAAACTGTTTGCGGTCTGCCTCTTCTGAAAAATACAACAAAATTTGAAAAGAAACAGAGAATAACCCAACCAGTCCAGAAGACTTTAACTGTAGAGCCATCAGTTAAAAATGTAGAATTAGTTTGAAACTGGCAAAATAATTAAGGTAGTGTGTTCCAAGTGTGAAGAATCTAATACTATTGTCAAGGACTCCTGATGCAAATTAAAAATTTTGTGTTTGTGGAACTAGTAGAAGAGAAATCTTCTATGTCATTTGTATTTGTGTGCTTTAAAGTTTAACAAGGTCATCAGTAAACCCAGTCATAAGCGTGCATTTTTTCTAATGGTCCTTATTTGCCATATTGAATTTGTTATTTTGATTTCCAAAATGCACAGAAGTCAAAGATACTTCTTCAGTATGTTCAAAGTACAAATAAACTCTTTTCTCATAAGCAATACTTTCTAGAGCAAGAACAAAGGATTAGAAGAGTAAATGTATTCTTCCAACCTTTTCAAAGGGAAGACTTCTCTTTCTGGAAAGGAAGAGCTGTAATCTAGAAAGTTTTCTATTTTATTTGTATTCATGCATTGGATACATCCTGATTGCCTGTCATCTCTTGATGGCCCTGCGTAGGTCACAACAAGCAGCACAGCTAGTTAAGGCACTGATGATCTTTTGTTTGCTCTTGCATATAGAGTTGTGGAAGTGAAATATTTGTAGCTTCTCTACAGTCATGAAATGTTTACCTGAGTCACCTATTTTTTCATAAGCTACTTAGAAAAGTTGTACAGGAAAGAATAGATCCTTAAAGTATGTTGAAGCCTTTTGGGATAATCTGGTAGTCAGCAAGTACAAGCTAAAGGAACAGACGCTAGGTCCTCCCACTAAAAACATAAGATTAATGCTAGTGACATATGTTGGCTGCATTCTTTTTATATGATTCGGATTTATCACTCCATTGACTGATGCATGGCAATATTTTTAACAGATTACTTGATTCATGGTTAAAGGAAGGGCATTGTTATAGAAACAAATAGCAAACTAGAATAATGCACATTTTGAAGCCTTCCTAGTTCATTTGCAAGCACTCGTTCTTGTTATAAAAAAAAAAAAAAAAATTATTTTCTGAGTTCTCATTTACTTGTACACATGCTGAACTGTGTATATTTGTAGCTCAGAACACAGAAACAGGAGGAATGGAACACTTTTGTTTAGATCTTGCTCCAGTCCCAACACCTTCACTGTGTGTCCCTGGTCCTGGCGAGACTCGCAGTGTTTTGCAGTACTCAATTTCTGTCCTGAGTCCCCCCAGTGCCGGATGTTTTTCCTGCATATTCCTGGGGGAGGAAATCCTGCTGTACTCTTCTTTATTGCCATCTCCTTTGCTAACTTGGAGTCTAATTCTAAAAGCACAATCAAGAAGATTAGTTCTTGTGCCATTGATTCAGTGAATTGTAGGCACCAGTAAGTATTTCAAAACAGAGCTATCAGAGTACCAAATTGCTGAATTAATTCTAAGATTTGGGAACTCTTAAGCTAATATGAAGTTCCAATGGCAAGGACAGTAGGTTACATACATGTATTAAGTTGAGTCATTTAAAGCATATTTTATTGTCAGGTATCCCAGATCATTTAATAAGTACATAAATGTGTATATCTCTTGCTGTACCACTGTTGCCAATTTTATTGTACACCTAAATTTCACTACCTGTGAAAAAGAGATATGTCAGAAGCCACTTAAAGCATCATTCTTGAGAACTAACATTTAGACTATTTTGCTTTAGTCTGTCGTGAGATGCTCTTTCTAAAATGTCCAACAAGACAAGCTACAAGGGGAACAACTGGTTAAAATTATCAATTGTAAAGCTGGCATTGATTTGTGTGCAAATCATGTTTAAATCGGGTAATATGCAAGACTATGAAATTACTGAATTTTAATTAATTGATCAGAAGCAGACTCATCAGCTGTTTGTTCATCAGTTAGGAGACATTTTTACTGGCTATTTTTGGAATAGTCTGTTTATTTGGAAAATCCGTCTTTGCATAATACAATCACAGGCATCATTCTCATAATATCAATTTGTTTTAAGAGGCCTTCTCTAGACCTTGATGTCATTCCTGCAATATCTGTCATTTCTTTGTCAGCAGTAAATGGCAATGGGCAAAGCCAAAACCAAGATACGAATCAGGAAAGTTGGCAAAGCAAAATCGGTTTTTCTTATGTATAAGTTGCATATCAGATTTTGCAATGATAGTGTTAGCAAATTGTGGTAATGTAAATGGTTTAACTTTTGAGTTCTCATTTTCCTTTAATGTGCCACGAGGGCACTAATCAAACTAATGTTATGTACAGGTCAAGAGTGACAGGTTTTTCTCAGTGCTTGCTGGGAGCTGACAGTAGACAGTATTTATTAACAGTACCTGCAATAATTTGTCAGCTGAATGGAGGATTTGGAGATTTTCATACCAGAAAAGGATAAGTCTTTGCAAGAGATTTTGCTTCAAATGATCACTACCTTAGGTCCGATGCACATTAATTTTTCACTAGAATAATATTCCTTATGTAATAGATTACTGTTGACTAAAAATGTGAGATGTTTTTAAGAGGAGAAGCAGTATCTCACTGTAAATCCAATGTTGTATCTTTCTTTATAGCTTTGAAAAGTCTAAACGGATGTAATGTATTAAAACTTTTAAAGCCATTTGAAATGAATGCCTCCTTGCTGGGCAGTATTGTTCCAGGAAGACTACTTACTGTACATTACTTTATAATCCTTTACCTATCCATATGGGTCTCTGCCTGTGGCTCAGTTGGGGTTTCTGGCATCGTAACACTTACGTATTTACATATATTCCCAGAATGTACACAGCGTATTTCCTTGCATTTGTTCCTTATTTCTTATATATTGTACCATTGCAGTTTTTTGTGCGTTCTGTCTGTGTATATTCTGTGTAGCTGTAGCAGTCGCTTTTCAGGTATTTCAGACCTTCCTCAGCTACTAAGAGGAAATTAATTGTATTGATTCCTTTTTGAAATTAAGCGTGAATCAGTGGATTTCCAAATGCCAAGATCTCTGGAAGCATGTAAAATTGCACATTGTTAGGAGTACCAGACAATTGTCGTTAATAATAAATAAGCTAATAATATAAACAATTTTTAATTATACAAGATTTGAAAGATGAACAGTAATGCCTTATCTCCCTGTTTAGTACTGAGCAAAGGCTTGGGAAAAAGGTCAATCTTTGCTCCACATGTGGAAAGATCACCTTTTAGGTGTTAGCTACAACCTCAGTAAAAATCTGCTTTGAACAAAGAGAACTGTCTTTCAGAGAACTGAGCCAGGCAAAACCTTGTAGATCAGTCTCTACCAGATGTGGTGATTAATGTTTAGCCCTAACACTTTGCACATAGTTCTTAGAGTACTAACAAACACTGGTAAGCATTATGATCACAATCATACAGATAAGTAAACTCAAAGGTAGATGTATTCTGAACTCATCACTAATTTGGGGTTCCTAATTCTTTGCTGCCTAGCCCAAAGCCATACACTTGAACTTTCAAAGGTGTGAAGTACTTCCATGATACCCTCAAGATTTCTGTGATGCCCAAATGCTGGTTCTGCATTATTTGTACTAACTGCTGCAAGCTTGCTTTCCTCCAAATTGTTCTTTCAGCCAAACAGGGGGAATCAAATGCATTATTTTACTGGGGCTGGAGATAGAATTGCCTAAGCAAAGAATCAGCCCAAAAACATGGTTAAAGTATTGTTCCAGTATAAACTGGTGGTTTTGATCATTCCAATAATTACTTCTGAGATTGTGCTTAGAAGGTAAGATATGTGTATTTGTGCACCCTTGCATGTACTTAAAGCTGAATGACAGGTTTGTTTTTGTTTTGTTTTGTTTTTTTCCAGAATTATAGATCAGCGGTTTGAGAAAGTTTCGTATTTTGTCTTTGGAGATTTCAACTTTAGACTGGATGCCAAAGCAGTAGTAGAGGTAGGACTTTTATTTTTCTTCTGTTGTAGACCCTACCAGGTTTTATTTCTTAAATATTTTTTCCTGTGGAAAAGCTAAAAGTGACTTAACAAACTAATCTCAATATTGACATCAGACTTAGCTAAGAATACTTTTAACAGAAACATCTGACAGGTAACTAAAAATCACTGTTGTGAATCTGCTGAAGCAATTAAGAAAAATACAGCTGACATGCTGCATTTCTTCTCAGTAGTAGTGTGTAAAGTGAATATTGGCTGTAGATGCCAGTGAACTGCAGAGTCCATGCCACCTGTTCATGTTCCTGTGTATGGCAAGGAGAAAATGTGGGTACCCATCTAAGATGAGACCTGGAGTCTTCACAATGCATGCAGGAGTCTCTTCTTTTGGCAGGCATGCAGATTCCTTGTTTGAAATCTCTTCGGGCTTCAGCACGGGATACCACATTTCGGTTGTTTGTTTGTGACTTTTGCCATATGTTTATAGCTCACAGTGAATCTTATAATTGTTTACTGCAAGCGGAGTCTGTGATAGAACTCCACACTTTAAAAGTACAAGCAGATGTTTGTGCAAACCTTTGTGATAGTAGCATCTCAGTGTGGAAGGGTGACTGGAAGATTTGTATATAAAGCCGAAAAGAATGCAGTAAACCTTCGTCATGAGTTGAGATTACCTTGACTTTCCTGCTAAAGCTCAGCTCTGGGTAACATGGAGTCAAAAATAATATCCTGGTTGAAAACCAATTTAATCTCATGGTTTTCCCCCTTTAATTCTCAGAGATACTGTAGTGTCTTTTTGGTGTCCTTGAGGGTAGGCATGTATCTTCTAAACGAAAAGTTTTTATTTTGTAAATCAAGCAGCGGGAAGTAAGTGGCCTGTGTGTCAAAGGCTGGCTACCCCTCATAGAGGTGCGGTGCAGTTCTCCTTCCTTACGTGACGATTAGTCCTTCATCTATTGAAAAACAGGAGTTTGACATTTCAGCACTGCGTATGTAGCTAATAACTTCCTTCTTGGAATCCTTTAGACGTTGCAGTCATTTAACCAACAAAATCAAAGCATAATTGAAATGAAACTCAAGTCAGTGATTCAGAATATGCAGCTTTATACTGCATATGTTAAGGACGAAATCCTGCTCTGCTACGCTGTAGTAACCATAGTTATCATCAATGTTTATAGATTACTTGTTTTTGAAATATTATGCCTGTTTGTTTTTTATTCACTAGTGGTGCAATAGTATTATTGAGAATGCTCCTGCCTGAGAACACCTCTATCAATCATGCTGCAGCAGAATTATCTCTTACACCCAGTATTGATGAAGGGCGCTATAAGTTTTTCCTAACTTACTAACTGCCTAGCAGTCTGCAGGATTGAAACTGCAGAGAATGCTTTCTTTATTACCAATAGATTAAGATTCCTACATTTATATCTGTGAGTTTCAAAGTGATCCACTTCTAACAAAATAATGTCACTAACCATAGATGATGCATACTGAGTGAACTGCACAACAGGTAGTAAGAGTGCAGGTGATTCTTAGTCCTGACACAGTACTTTTCATCTTACGAATGCTTTACCAATATCAATTAAAGTTGTTGCATATGAGCACACAAGGTATAATTTGAAGATGAATCAAATTCATTTACCCATTCTTCCTAGATAAGGTGCATGCATGTGTGAGTGTAAAAAGCATTAGAATAATACACATTTTCTGTTGCTTTTTTTGAGTAGCATACCCCATTAACCAGAACTCCACCCAGCTGCTTTGCAACATTAATTAAACATAATTAAAGTTGATCTAGAAACTTCCACTTGTAACGTATGCACAGTTAAAGTCATATTAAGTTTGTTTGTAGTCTTCTGCATTTGGTAGTTTATAAACTGGTATGTCAGAAGATGCAAAAGATTTAAGAAATAGTTGTCTCATGCAGTTTATACACAGAAGTGATAGTACAGGCAGTGTGTCTTTGACAGCATCGTAACACCAGAACAGTCATGAGTGAATCAATAGTAAGCATATAGCACTCTGTTTTGACAATAAAGTCTAGGCTCCTAGGAGGCAGATCAGTTTCTAAAGTATAATTTGGAAGGGCAGAGTTACAGGCCACCTCTAGCAGGAATTATTCTAGATAGGACCTAATGGTTTGCTTGTATATAAAATATAAAAGATCCAATCCCAAATCACTTCACAAACTAGTTTATAAATGGCATTTCTCAACTGTGCCATTTTTCCAAAGCTGGCAGCGGGCAGAGTGCCTTGACCAAGGCCATGTGCAGCTGGCGGTGGCAGAACAGAATGGAACAAGAATGGCCAAAGGTGATTGCTCATCTAATGCTCAGTGCCAGCCAAAGTGTTAGCCTGTGGTCGTGCAGGAACCTCACACTCCAAAAAATATCTTGGTCCCTTCTGGCATTTTAAACGTGTGCCTATGCAAACTGATGTTAGCCATTCCTTCGACTATTCAGCAGTGTAGTTAATACTACAGATTTTAAGGGTTAATCCATTGACCTGTCATCTTTGTATATATTACTAAATTTATCTCTGCTTTTCTTGCTGACCTTTTAAATTCCCTCTTGAGAGCACAGTGTGCTGAAGGCTTGCTATGAGCAATACATGTGTTGTGGAAACATAGACTGTGCTTATACCAAAGACAAAGAATAAAGTATATTTCTAAAGGATTTCTCAATTAAGCCATTGAAAGGGAGAATCTGAGAGCTGTTTCAAATGTGGAGTCCAGACACTGAAGTGCTGTGTGCTAAGTCAGATGCCGAAAACATTGTGCTTATTAATTCATAATTGATAGACAATAAATCATTAATATATAATTTATTAAACATTTTATGGGAACCTTAATCTAAAGTCATATTGATTTCCTTGCTAGGAAAATCTGCTTTACTGTTGTTGGAGTAATCCAGGGGGGGATCAATAAAACAGGTAAAGGCTTCTGGCAATTCTGAGATCCATGTGTGCATTAACAAGGGCGTTGTCCGGAGGGATAAACTGGCAAGAAAGAAATAGGATGTCTGTAGCATAACAAGCATAGCAAATACAGTTGGTTTATAGTAGATTTGAATTATAGTTTGAGCATAATTTGTAGCTTGGCAAGATGATGTTCAGAGAAATACCTACAGCTCATCCATTTAAAGCATTTTAAAGTTGTCCTCAGCCTGAAAAGGGCTAATGATAAGGTTCCATTTTAGTCTAGTTTTCCTGGGCTGATGTATGATTCAAAATACAGGGAGCATGAGAGGACTTGGAACCACAAGATTTTTTCCTGAAGTCTCAAGACATTTGTATGCTCTGGGTGTGTGCCAGGCATCGAGGACATCGGGGTCCCTTTGCCAGGTCTCTGCCAGTGATGCCCCATCTTGGCTTTGGCTGCGAGATCTTGTAAGGCGTGCTTGATGCCACCCTCTCCGTGGGACAGGCTAAAGCCCCCAGCCACTGTTTACCTGAAAATAAACATATGGAAGTGTGAGTGCTACTAAGTGTTGATTATAAATGTTCAGTATTGCTGCAGTAATAAGCCTCAGAAGTTTGTCTTGTAGCTAAATCCCTGGCACATCACTAGTCTGGCTCACTGCATCAACAGGCTGAAGAATAAACATTGCCTTGTTACTTAATTACCCGCACACCTAATCAGTGGCTCAATCTGGTGGTCTCTTGACTGGGATCTGCTGTCACACTTCAGATGCTGTAGGTGCAGGTTTTTGCTCGTTATCCTGTTAACGACAGCTGCCCCAGCTGTGCTGGCGCAGGAGGCAGAGCAGGCTGCCAGCATGGGGACGCAGGACCGCAGAGGGGACCGGGCTGCCAGCCCTAGCCCTGGCCAAGATCACCCTGGGGCCTCTGCCGCAGGGTGAGCTTTAGGTGACCCTGTTCCAGGCTTAGCCCTCTGACTTTACTTGCTCCTGTCAACGTGTATTTTAAATTACTCGGAGGGTTTTCTGTCGTTTTTTCTCAGGTGGGTGCAGATGAGGAGCTGTGTGGCAAGAAACAGGGAATGCTCTGGTCTGTCTGCTGCATTCAGTTTGCAAACACCTACCTAACTGTGGTAGGAGATGCCTCTCATCCTGAACAATATGCCTCTGAGCTAAGGCACCGGCAAATTTGTAATGGCCAAGTGCTATTGCTGAGGTAGCATGAGTTAATCTTCCTAATGCGTATGCTGAGTTAGTTCCTGATCTGCTCTGGTGGCATCATCGGGGGCCTGATCCTGACACATCCTGCTGGGTCTGCGTAGCTGAGCTGTGAGGTCAGCCCCTCTCTATAAGGGAGATAAATGCCACTATGTTATTGTAAAACATCCAGAAAATTTTCTGTTAGCAGTCTAGCCTCTTAGAAGGCACCACCTTTTTGAAGATCCATTGTAGACCCATTCGGTCCAGCAAATTACAGACACTTTTGCACTGCTGCTTGTGATATGTCTTGCTGGCATTGCATTCATTTAGTACTAAACATCTTCAGTTCATCATTCTTCATGCTAGAAGTGTTTCCAAAAATAAACTTTGTAAATTCAGTTAATCCTACATATGCAAAGTTGGCTGAGTATTCTTGCTATGCTTCAAACTCAAAGATTTGCCTACTGATTGTTTTTTTCAGTGCTAGATTTTTTGGGTGGTACAGCATTCTAATTATTTGCCCACTGCTTCCAGGCATCTTCTAGCACATCTATTCCCGGCATGTTACAGAAGTGTTCACAACCTATAAAAAATTACTATAAACTTTTATATTAGTTTGACTATGAATTCCTGTATGTATCAGCTTCTCTGCAATGTCTCTAATACAGGTGTTGTTACAGCATTTCAAAGAAACATGAATTTGTGATGTTTCTTTGTGTAGAAGATAGTTCTCCTATAATTTTTCCAGAAGTTCTACTCTCCCTGTGTTTTAAAGATAATACATATAGGTCACTGTAATCTTTGCTGCTATCAGAAATACATTGCAGATTTATAGTAGTGTATGTGACAAAGGTAGTTTTTCTATTTCTGGAAAATTATCTTCTAAAATTGATTTGGAAGGAGATTTGATGAGGTGACTTTAAAGAAATCTGCAGCAGCAATGAGGTATACTGTAGGCTGAAGTTGAAGAATATTCCAGAAATTTAAAAATTATTATGAGTTAGTGTTTTGGTTCTTCAGAAAAGGTAATAGGGTAAATGCTTGGAGGTTCTGAAATTAAACAAGATTAGTTGTCTATCAACTGAATAAAACTAGGATACTGAAACCTCTGAAACACGTTCAGGGTAAGAAGAAAACTGAAGTTTGTGGAGGGAAAAATGAGGGGGTTTAATACAAAGAACTGAGAAGGACAGGTTCTTGTTTGATATGAGAAATGAAAGAAATGGAGTTACTGTGAGTGAATGCATGGAAGAATTAAGTTGATTCTCTTCTGTCAGTCCCCAAGAGCGAGCAGCTTATCTGCTGTGACTGCTGTAGACTACACAGGGTTTCGCACTGTGATGGGTCCAAGGCCGTTTTAATCTCCACTTTCACCATTATATATATATAATTTTTTTTTTAATTGAAACAGCTTACTAGCATCTAATATTTTCTGTAAGCTCTACAAAATCTTGCTAGTGTAAATGTGGAAGCAGGATCAGTCCCATAAATCTCTCCTTGCCTCCTCATTCACATGGATCTATGGAAGTGCAAGCGGGAGGGTCATGACCCCCATCAGTAAATTTGTAGGGCTGCCTACGCACTGGCAACCCGCACGGGCTGTCATTTTGTGTCTTTAACATGCAGAGGTGCCCTTTCCCCTTTGTTTTTTTTTAAAAAAGAGAGAGTTCCCATTCTCATTTGCCCAAGCACTTTGCTGGAACTTGGTGGTTGATGCGGTGTGTCAGTCAGGAACTGCCCTACTCTCACTATTTCCCTGCACCAGCCCCGAGCATCACAGCTCACAGCTTCAGCTGTGGTCATCAGTTGAAATATTTCTCCTTCTGTTCCTTCTATCTCAGTGAGTCAGTTTACCAGTCTTGCTTTATTTAAATCACCATTCAAGTCTAGACCAAGGAAGAGTATTTTTGCTGTCAGCTGGCCATACTAACAGTCTATAGTAATCTTTGAGAATTACGGTATTTTCATATTTTTAAAAAAATCAGTTATCCACTGAAACTCTTACCTATAAATCTTCCTGATCCTATTCGTCCATCTTAGGAAAGTACCATCAGGCTTAATAATACGGGCTTATTTTGACTGTTTTGGAATAAAAACCTGTTTCTGGCTGAGACTGCTGATTGAAAAGTCCCTTAAAGTTCCTTGTACTTCTAAGAAAAGAAGAAGGATGATTGTGTGCTCCTCAGTTCCAAGAATTGCAGCTTAGGAATATAGAGTTCAGTATGCAAAACATAGGTCTTTAGGAGAAAGTCATATTAATCACAAAATCCATTTGCTCAGGATAAACCATAACCTTCACTTGTATCCAGAAAAAACAGTTTTCGTTTTTTCCCCACTAAAGGACATTTTGTTAGGGTTGATAGTAACTTGGTAAGCTGGAGAGGGATTAAATGTATCATATATGAACATTTATAAAGGTAGCAACAGAAATGCTGTTTCGGGATTCCAGTCATTCTGGCCTACAAAAAGTTTTCGAGCTCTATCTGCAGAGTAAGAAGCAAAGTCCTTGTCTGAAAACTAGGAATTCATGCTTGTACACCTACCCTATCTACTTAATGGGTTACATTCAACCAAGATATTTCCTTTCTAGTCTTCTGCCAAGCAGCCATTTGATAAGCCATAACTGGAATGGCTGATTAATTGTTTTTTAAAAGGTAATAACTACCCATAAAGAAGTTGCATATCTAGCTCCATCATTCATTTGCACTGTGCCTCTCTGCTACCTCTGACCATTTGACTTTCTATTACCTAATAAAATAGGAACGACTTCATTCTAGCATGACTCTCTAGCTCCTACCATATTGCTGATACTACAATGAATCACAGAATTTTCATTTGATCATACAGTCTTGGCACAATATGGTCTTTTATTTTGAAAAAGGCAGTCGTGGCATCATGTCTTTTTATCAAGTGTGCTTGTGCCAGCAGAAGTTCAAGGAGCACTCCCTGTTACTGCTGTGATGTCTTCATCTACAAAACATGGACCTCCTCGTGTAAGACATCTCTCTCTTTCTTTTGAACAAACATCTTTTGTTCAAAAAAAAAAAGCTAATGAAAAACTTTTTACATCTAAGTAACTGATTCAGATCTTACTCAAATCTGAAGAAATATTTTAAGTTCAACTTTTTTCATTATGGAGTCTTGTGTTTTGTGCAGTAACTAGCGTCTTTGCAAACTCCAGCCAACAAATGACCCATTAGTAATTGTCATCAAAAAGATTAGTAGCTAATTAGGCAACTAGCACTGATTTGGAAACCTGATTCTCAGTGAGGTGGTCAGGCTGTGGGTGGATGTGGAGACTTGATTACCTTCTCATCTTTATAGGTGTGCTTCCCTGAACAAAAACAGGTCATCTGGCAGCATATGGCTCTTGCTGTCTTCTTGCAATATTGGTGCTATCACTAATCATCTGGCTGTCTTGTCAGACGGAAATGTGTATGTGTGTGTGTGTATTTTTTTCAACTAAGTATTATTTGCAGAAGGTGCTTTGAATACATGAGGAAAACTGCATGTAAGAATTGCACATTCTTGTTGTGACAAACACAGCAGTCATTTTAAAATTCTGGCTTTTTTGCTTTGACAAGTGAGCATTCAGGAGAAATTGGTAACATGGTAATACCACGTAGCATAAAGAAGTAAAGTGTATATAGTCGTGGGCATACACAATTCCCTTCCAAAACCACACCAGACATTGTTATCTTTTCTAGGCAGTGATGACATGCAGATGTGTATACGTATACATTTAAGATTTCAGCTGCATCCATTTAATTCATAGCCAAGTGGTGAGCCCTTGCAGGTCCTGCTGAACTCCTCAGTGCAGGATAAGCAAACCATCTGCTATATGTCAGTAGTTCTAGACAGCATAACATGGCATCTGAAGCACTTTAAATCATTGGGATATTGTTCTCTTTAACACAGTTTATTTTAAGAGTATTTTCAGAAAACAAACTTTGTATGTGACGTTTCTTCTACCTATGACTATAAATTTTCCTCGGCAATTTCGTGAATTAAAACAAAAACTTAGAAATATTTTTTCTTTAGTAAATCCATATGGTAATGATACTCACTATTTTAAGGGTTTTATAATTTCCATAGCTACAAATTTCATGTTTGTTTCCTTATAAACATAATCTATTTCAATGATTTGAAGTAATTTGGTGATTCTGGGGTTTGTGACCACAAATACTATTCCATTTAGTATGGCAGAAAATGTGATTACAATTGGAAAATTATTAAATTGGAAAATGTTTTAAGTGGGGATTATGCAAGTTGTGTTCTTTGAAACCATTTCAGCATAGTAATGCACTTGCAGAGAAACATTGCTAAAGGAAAATATAACATTAATGATCACAAAGATTACACAGGGACTATGTTGGCCACAGTATTTACAAAATAGCTCATGTTTCAAATCTGTAATGGGGGAACTAGAAGGCATTTTCAAAAATAGAGAAGAATATGTATTGGAAACCTGTGCTTAGGACATGTGCTCTTTTCAAGTTCATGGATCTTGAATTACAGTTGGAAATCATTAGGTTGGTTTTACTTTTCTAACTAGACTATGACCCTGTCTGCTAATGCTGGTTCATACCTTGCATCTTCAAACAGAGAGATCTTCAAACAGACCTAATCACAGAATACAGGTCATTTAGTTTGGAAGGAGCCTCTTGAGTTCTAGTCCAACCCCCTGCTCAAGCAGGGTCACCTAGACCAGGTTGTACTGGACCGTGTCCAGTTTGGTTTAGAATATCCCTAACAGTGGAGACTCTACAACCTCTCTGGGCAACCTGTGCCAGTGCTTGGTCATCCTCAGAGTAGAAAAGTGTTTTCTCTTGTTCAAAGGGAACCTCCTGCATTTCTGTTTGTGGCCTTTGCCTCTTGTCTTGTCACTGGCCACCATTGAAAAGAACTGGTATCTGTCCTCTCCATTCCCTCCCATCAGGTGCTTATATACATGAATAAGATCCCCCAGAGCCTTCTCCAGGCTGGACAGTCCAAGCTCCCTCATTGCCTCCTCGTATGAAAGATGCTCCAGTCTGTTCATCATCTTTGTGATCTTGCTCTGGACTCTTTCCACAGTGTCCACGTTTCTCTTGTACTGGGGAGCCCAGAACTGGACCCAGTACTCCAGGTGTGACCTCACCAGTGCTGAGTAGAGGGGCAGGATCACCTCCCTTGACCTGCTGACAGCTCCTAATGGAGCCCAGCATGCTGTTCATGTACCAAATAATTTCTAAATAGCAGGGTATCAACCTACACATTGTAGCTGCTGCACATCTGGTTTATGTGAACAGCTGAGACTGCTGAAAACTTTTTAGTTGGATCCTTTCTCACTGGTAAAATGAAAAGAAGTCACACATATGTAACTGGCATCACAGCTATTTGGTGCTACGCATCAGTAGAACCATTTTAAGTCATGAAGAAGCCCCTTTATAAAAAAAAAATCCTTAGCCTCAAAATATGAAAAAAATGGCAGTCTTTCTTTTCATTGCTTTAATTCTGATTTCTCCTTCTGCACATGGAGCAGAATGAGAAAATTAATAACTGCATAGTGATTTCATGCTGAAATTGCAGAAGTCTTGGCTCAAATGAGAAATGGGCGATCGCTAATAGAAAGCAAAACTATGTTTTAAGAAAGAAGGTGAACAGATGACATCCCAAGCACCTCAGTGCATGAACGGCTTGAGAAATGACATGAAGTGGCAGTAGTTGAAGGAAGGAGGGAATATTTCCAGCAGCTGAATCAGATGTGGCTATGAGCTCACAACTGGTAAGGACAAGAGCCTGCAAACATCTGTATGTTGGATTAACTGCCTGGGTAAAGATTCCTCATCTCAACTCTCAGCCATCACTGTGTACATGGGTGCTGTCTTATCCCAGTCCTGAACTGGTGTCTGATTTCTGCCTTCGGGGCCATGGAAAAATACCTTTTGTTCCACTTCAAGATATTTATCTTACCTGTGGGTGTGTTCTCCCAATCTTGTCTCCAGCTTACTCATTCCCCTTCTCTCCATCCTTCTAAAGGTTCTGCACCCAGTTCCACATCTCCACCCCGTATCTCCATTTGCTGGTTGGGATATGGAAAACAGAAATGTCTACAGCTCTTCTCTTCTCCAGTTCTTATTTAACAAATATTGAAATTAGGTCTTAAAACACGAAAGAAAAAGTATATGGAAAAGTTATCTTTTTCTGAATTATAAGGGTATGAGAAAGAATGTGGTCAAGAATTGCTGATGTGAAATTACTAATAGTTTGGTTTATGAAGTGTAACTTAAATAACTATGTACCAGGCTTTGGTGTTTGGAAATATAATTAGATTATTTTATTCTCCTTAGAGACACAAAATCTGCAAGAGGTGAAACTCACGTCTTGTACACATTTCCTAGTCTATTGTGTGATGCCACAGTAGATACTGAATATAGACAGCAATCAATACACATTTTCAGGTGATTTGAGGCTGATCTCAAACCTTATTGCTCTGTAGTCATGAGCTGTTGAATATAGTTGGAAGGGTTGGAAGTACTGACGCAATGAAAGCTGTCAACAGCTAAGAAACCTATTTCTACCTATTCTAGGCTTACGTCAACGTTGGTAAGTCTAATCTTCTGTCCTTCCTCATCTGCAAGAACTGAAGCTGATTAACGCATCTTTTTAGATCAACAAAAGTGCCATTTCACGCACAATGTCTTAACATTGCAATTATGCCCCTAAGCCGCTCAAAATCTGACTCACAGATGAAAAAAAAAAACCCAAACTTCTTTAGATATTTCTGAGATGATGTATGTGTCTTTTGGCTGATTGCTGCATTGAAGAGTAGTTTATTGTGGTAAGTGAGAAAAGAACAGACCCTCTTCCTGTAGCTTTTACAGCAGGACAAAATAAAGAGGCACAGGTATGCAAATGTTACCGCAAGCAGACCCCTTCTTACAAAAGTAGCAAATTAATTAAAGCTTGACTAAATGTTGACTGAACCAGGACTATCAAAACCTCGTTATGTCCTATTAAATCTTTAAATAGTTAGGAAGGAAAGCTTCTGATAGAGTGCTACAAGTCATGCAAAAGAGCCCTTTTTTACACGTATGAAAGGAATTGTTCTTTCTGTCTCGTGTTCTTCAATTAATGTGTTCTTTTCTTCCATAGTGGCTCTTAGTTTAAAACTGTAATAGGGTTCCCTTCTTCCTTCAGTAAAGTGATATTAAGCCATCCTTATAAAAGAAAAATGACATTGTTTTATTTCTGAGATAAACCTGCATATCATGGAATAAATTATTCTTAATAGCTTACAAGCTTCAGATAATGTTTTCATTCCAGTTAGAAATGTGCATAAGATCCTGGATTAGTTTTATCTTCTCAAATACTTCATTGTAAATAACTTTGTCTCATAAAGATTTTAACTTTCTTTACAAGCTAAACTAATTCTAGGAAATGTTGGAAACAAAATACTGTGTAAAATGAAAATGTAATAGAGATTTATTGAATTAAAATGCATAAAACTTCAGGTCTAATAAGGACAGTTTTATTAATGAATGTAAATTGTAGCAACCCATCTGAGGCACCTGCTAAATGTTCATTATAAATTACTCTCATAGACATTGTGATGAGTTTCATATTGTAGCCAGACTTATAAAAGCATGCAGATTGCTTCCCCAAGGGACTGTATATTTACTTAACAGTGTAGTTAATTGCAATTATTTATTTTCCAGTGATTGCAAATGGCTTCTGCATTAAAGATATATGTGGCTATTAGGAATTATTCAATTACCTCTCTTTCTCAGTAGTCTAAGTCAAACCTGAGCTCAGATTCCCAGAGGTAAGTCAGTAGTGTATTAACTCAATGTGTTCCTCAGCTTTCCGCTGGGGTCAAAACTCTGTAGTCATAAGTCCTCTCAGCAGAGCTAGCTGGTGAAATACTGATTACCCATCCCTGCAGCTGATTTTTTGACATCTTCCATTCCATACTGATGCTGCCACGCTTATTGGCAAGATTCATAGGAGGTTAATTAAATCCATCTTCAAAACAACGAGGGGCCAATGAGCCATATCCTAGTTGCAATAGTAAATTAAATGATGCAATTGTTTCGATTTCCATCATGGATAAGGGGAGAGATGAGTGAATGAATTGTTCTCTGGCTGCCTTCTTTGGGGCCCTGGAGGGTCTAGTAGCATGTGGTCGTAAACCTGCTTTTAATTTGTGGCTACAGGAGAAGATGACACTGTTATCAGCAGGCAGAGGTCTCGCACAGCATCACGATGTGAAAGATGACACTGTTTAAAAACTAAAAGGAACTCTATTCCCAGTAGGGCTTAGCAGCTCCTCCTGTTTCAGATGCAAATTAATACAAACACGGTTACAGAGCAGAACAGAAAAGATGATAGGTTGATCAAATTTGGCACTGCTTGGGCTGTAATTAAAACGTACACAAATTAAATACAATTATCTTGTGCTTTCTAATAGGGCTGAGCGTCATTAAACTAATTAATAATGCAGCCTATAAGCTGGGCTCCGCTGCTGTGATTGTTCAGAGTGTATGTTTTATGCCTTGCGTGGCAGCAACTGGCAGCTGGGAGGCTCAGCTGGCACCGGCTGACGGCGGGTGACAGCAGTACCAGCAGCGCCTGTCTCCAAGCAGCCCGGGCCAGAGCTGGCTGCTGCCACACCTGCCATTCATCACCTAGCTGACAGTGATGGTGATGGATAGCACTGGGGGGCCTGAATCCCTCCTCTTCTCGCTGGTGGCCGGTTGCTGCCAGGGGTATACCTACCGACCCACAGGCCGGCTTTGAGGATGTGGGGGCTTCTGAGAACAAACTCCGTTTCTGAATGGCTCCAGTTCAGAGATGAGCCCTATACACTAACTGACAGGGGAGAGGTGGAGGGGGAAGAAGGAAGCTCCTGGAGGGCGTGTGTCTTTCTTCAAGGGCTTGTGGATACCTGGTAGCACAAGGAGTAGTGCTCCTGACAAAGCGGCCAAAATCGTCTGAAGGGAGACCTTGCAGCTCTCCTCAGCTTGGCTATTTCAAGAGGCTGAGATTTTATTCAAGTGCACATAGAAAATTTGTCTTGACAATGGCTTACCGTTAATAAGATACTGATGCCAGATCCCAGGTATCCACTGCAACCTTCCCAGGTTTAACAATGCTTATCTCTCTAATAGGGTTGTAGGTTCATTTCTGCTTGATGACGTACTCATCAAGAAACAGATCCTGACATTTGTTTGCCAGACCTTTTGACAGTGCCTAGGGTCTTGCACCTGTAACATGTGGAGCGTTTGAGTCAGAATACGGGACGCACTTCATTGCATGCTTATCTTTAAGCGTTAGCAATCAGTTGTTTTAAGTCAGGGTAAGAGGGCTCATCATATTGCAGGGACTGTAGCTAGCAAAACAGACATATAACTAACCATTAATAATATCCTGACTTGAAAATTATTTTTATAAAAGCAGGTGTATTTTGAATAATTAAATGGAGTATTGTAATGCATAGTGAAAGCCTGTAATAAATATTTACCTAAAGCCACCTATTAATTTTTTTTCTGCTTATATCTAGTATAAAACCTCATCAACTCAACTGAGGCAAAACATCATGTGCATAGATGCTATAACATATCTTTTTAAGAATTATGTCATTTTAGAAGAAATAGATGGACCTGGAAAAAAATGCATTTTTTTTACATTTTGGTTTATTCCTCATTGTTACCATAATACAAAATGTTAACATCTATGGGCAAATTATATACTAGTATTTGAAAGGCACCCATTGATGGTATGAAATAAAAGAAGAGGGGAAAAAAGAAAGCTTGCAGTCTGCATATTTGCAGCAGTATGTCAAAAGCATACGTATACCTATTTTCATTGTCGTAAATGGAATCCTAGAAAGAGTTTTGTCAAAAATAAACTGTATTGTATAGAAAGATATCTTGCTTGCTTACCAAAAACAAAATTGAGAAGGAAGAATTTGGTATCCATCTGAAAAATCAAAAAACAGGTTCATATCTGCCTCTATACTACACAGAGGAACTCCAGTGTGTGTTTGTGTATATATATATGAAAAAAGAAAAACCTTATTTTTATTTAGATTTGGACACACATTTCGTGTTGGTGGAAGAAAAACCCTATCATTGCTATAAAGTTTTCAATGGCACCTCCTTACCACTGACTAGTAGTAAATAGAGTAGTACTTATGGAGAATGGACAAATTGCAATGCCTCAAATATATAAAGCTTATTTGTGCATGGCCATTTATATGAGTGAGGCAGCAAACATCTTTGTGTAGAGACACTTGTTTGCTGTTGCATTAAATCGTTTGGCATGTAATTCAAATCTTGATCACTTCTGTTTCCTTTATAATTAAGGCCACCTTATCTAAACTGCTGTGTAGTGACAGATAAAAATCTTCAGATTCATATGGCTTGGGTTTTTGTATGCAACAATGGTACAAGAGCTCTCTGAGTAAAAGACGGCTACTGCGTCTCCTTTCATAGAGGCACAGTTAATGCAGCATCTTCCCACAGGACAGACTGGTTTGTGTGTGAGCTGCAAGACACAGCATCGCTCCACAGCCATCGTCACACCACAATGCTGCTTTATGGCCTTGCAGTTGCTGGAAAGCTGCTCTGCTTTGTTTAGCTCCACTAGAAACTCATACTCAATGTCCTGCTTTTCTAGTGGAGAGGAAGAGCTTTCCTTCAGACTTTTCGGGTAAAAAAAGGTATTTATTGACTCCACTGGTAAGTAGTTTAGGCACCACTGCTTTATCCGTGACTAATGGCCCCAGGACCCCATCATGCCTTGACAGTATATTATATGACAAAAAGACACTACTGTTATCAGTAGCAACACTCAGGCATAGAGTATCTGAAGAGTTTCAACTTTTTGACCTGTTAGAAACTTTATTCATTCTTGCTTTGCAAGATCAGGGTGAAGCTGCCTTAAATAAAACAAGATATTAGTCATGTTTAGTGGAAATAAACCCAATGGCTTGACAAAGAGTAAATAAAATGTGCTGTCTTTAGTCAAAGAAATCCTCCAATTTGTTTTTTTTTAAAAAAAAAACCACATACCAGAACAGTCTCTTTCCAGACTAAATTTTTCAACTGTATTTAGAAATTGAACCAAATTCCATTAACACAGCAAACTCCCACTAACTTCCATGTACTTTGTAGCCCTCACTTCCCTGCCTGTGCCATTTCTTTCCTTTTTTGTAACACGTTCCTGTTTCTGAATATGTAATTATCACTCAATAAATCCATTTTGAGATTATTTCTATTTGATTCCATCCCACTCAGACATGCATACAAATTACAGAAATAAAAAACATGATTACGTATTTCCACAGTTGAATACTTACTCATTGGTGAGTTATTGAATTGCCCTTTGCAAGACGAATATAGGTTCTCCTGAGTTTGGTTCTTAATGGGATCTCTGCCTTGAAGTCATTGAGATAGAGGTGTTCAGTACGTTTTATGTTGGACTATAGCCTTATGATGTAGGCATGCATGTAAAGCTCCTTGGCAGACTTAGATTTTTAGTTTGTTTCTCTTTCTTCCGGGTTCTTCGGACCTCTCTGCATTAAGATCACCTTCCAAGCAAATGGATCTGGTTTGAAAGTCCCAATTTTACTTCAAATTAGCATAGACATCAGTATTAATTTTAAGAGGGTTGATTTTCCCGTCCACATGATGTATCCATAAATATACCTTTATTAATATTGATAATTCGGACAATAATTTTATCTTTCTCAGAATAGGATTTCCCTTAACGTATCATTTTTCCCAGTCCCAATTTGAGATGAGAATTTGACATTTCAAAGTAAAACATGCAAAACGATAATCCAGGAATCTCAAATCAGCTATAATAGTTCTTATAATTTTTAAGTTGCTCCTTCTCAAAAAAAAAAAAAAAAAAAAGGGTTTTTTTTAAAAAGTATGAAAAGCTTCCTGGCCACTCTTGCCATAATGCAGGTTTTCTTAAGCTGAGACCTTTCAAGATTTTCTTTTCCTTCTATGAGTGAACAAAAAATTGAAAAGAGAGGCTAATACTTTGAAATCCCATTTTTTCTAATGCGGGTGTTTCAAGGTCAGGTAAAAGTGCTCCAGCCGCTCATAAAGAACCCCGGGTGGCTGTGGAGCAGTCGTTCCCCACCCCACACCCCTGTCAGTTACACCCGCTCTGATCTTTGTGGATAATTTAAACCAAATATAGATACTTTGTAATGAGAGATTTTCTTAGAGGGAGGGTAGGATTTAGGAATTCATCTGAACAGTGAAGAATAAGTTCTTTAGAATACGCTTTCCAGTTGGCGCAGCCAGACGACGAGCTGTGAGAAGCGAGGAGGGGAACGGCGCTTGGAGAAGTGCCGGCCGGGGCCAGGCGCGTTGGGAAGCGGGTGAGAGCTGTCGGCCGAGCGTGGCCCCGCTCTCGCCCTCAGCCTGTGGACGGCTGCCCGAGCAGCTCCTCCTTTCTCCGAGGGCTCGGGAGAGCTGAGTGGCAGCCGTGTCTCCTGCAGAGCACGTCACCCTGCCCTCCTGATGGCGGACTGAGGCTCCAGGGCCTAACGTTGGTAATGTTCCTGTACCTTACGTGTTCTGTGCGATAGCGACCAGTCCCCCTGCTGTGGCGTGGGTGATGACGGCAACCGCGCTGGAGATAAGTTGTCAGAAGACGGCTGGGCCCTTCTCCTCCCGCGGCGTGAGCACCCGCCTGCACTCCTCAAGGTCAGACCTGGGCTGTCTCGTTTTGGTCTGCTCAAACGTCCTTGTCACATAAAGAAGATGGGTTGTCACAGAAACTACATTAGTCAGCCAAAATATAGTTTTGTCCCAACTAATAGCCATCACGTCTGTCCAACGAGGGGCAAATTCAGATCTGGAGAGCGCAGCAGGGATCGTGCCTGCTAGTCCCGCTGCAAGGTGAGATCTGAAGGAGGGACTCCTCACCCGTCTGTACCGACTACACAAACATACCCTGTGTCATCTTGTCACTAGATTTAGCTAATCAGTATGTAGTAAACTGCTTTATTTTAAGCTTTATGTCTCCGAGGCATAGGAGAGGAGATGGGTAGTGTTATTTTAAATGTTACTCAAAGGCCGTTTCTTTCACCAATCTGCTGAAAAGGTTGAGGGGATGAAGTGATGATGTTGGGACCATTCTCCTGCTTCTCACTAATCCTGCCTAAGGACTGAAGGACCGCTACTTAATACGTCTTGTGCATGCCGCGTCTGTGAAATGGCGTCACCTTTGTCTTGGTAATACATCGCCACAGAGGTTCTCTATATCCTGTAGTGCGTAAAACATCTCTTAAATGTACAGTCTGACCGTGGAGATCAAATTAGTTTCTTCTTACACAAAGCCCAAAAGGCTTTTTTAGTGAAGAGTGGGAGGGAGGCAGGATACGAGTTCTTGGTAGTGACTGATACATTATCTCCTGTGAAAATTTTAGCATCTAATCTCTACGTTATTTAAAATCTAACCCTGAATTTTTGCATTACTGCTTACACAAGAACTCTGTTAGGATGTTATTTACAGCTATTACAGGCTTTCACAAGGCTCAATAATGTGCAATAATTTAATATGTAAAGCCGTTAAAGGGTTAAAACGAATTTTATGAAAAGAGATTATAGGATCTTTATCACATGTTGTTTATCTGATCAACAGTTAACAATTTAAGACAGTATTATCCTAGTAAAAAGAAGATTTGTTTCAGTACTGACATAAACATCCCCTCATAATAGTGGCTTTTCATTTACTGCATTGCAATGTACCATAAGCTTAAAGGCACAACAGCTTCTTTGTGTGTCTCAATAATGCTTGTCCAGAGTGATGTCAGTCAATTTTTGACCTATACAGTCTGATGTTATTCTCAACAATCATAGAATAGATTTTTTTTTTCCTTTAATGAGTGAAGAGTATGCCAATAAAATCCTTGAAAATTATCATATTCCTTTATGGTGTCTTCCTCTGGAAGAACAAGGTATATTACCCACATGGACATTTCTGCAAAGTCATTAGGATCTTTCATCTGGCTTCTGCTGGCTTTTGTTGTTTCCTTGGATTTATTTTTTTTTTACATACCATTGGGTAGTTAGAGGACCACTTCTTTGTGTCTGACTTTCCAAACACTTTTGTAAGTTGCTGTTTCAGTTGGATAAATAAACGCTAATAGTTACATAGCACTTTCTAGTAGAGATTGAAAAAAAAATTGTGCATGTGAAATGGCATCCTGGTGGGAGCAAATCCAGAGTTCAGCCTCCATTATGGTACTCTGGAATCACATAGATAGCATACAAAAAGCATATGAAGTGTCAGCCCCTTTGTGCTCCTGGAAACTGTTCCTCCAATGTGGAAAAAAATCTGTAGAACGGGCCAGGGTTCATACAAGATGCACATAATGCCTCCGGGTGTGGGGGTTCCCCCTCCTGGCGCATGCCATTGCGGAGCTGGTGCTCCTCCAGTCCCCACGGGCCCCCCATCCCCTGCTCAGCCTCTCCTGCTTTCCTGCCAGAAAAGGGGGAAAATCAGCTTCCTGGAGGGAAAACGTCTTCCCGAGCTCTTAATGCAGCATAGCTTCTCAGCATCTGCCATGCAGACTTTGGTCACAAACACAAACTGAGGCCACAGAGCTCAGTCCTGCCCACGTGGCTTAAGTGTGGGGAGGCTGCTGAGTGGCTATAGGAAGATTTGCATCATCTACCATTGAGCCCTCTTATACCCAGCCCATGTACTCTGTAGTGGTACCAGCAAATAGCCCTCAGACATTAAAAGGTTGTTAGTTCACTCTCCAAACTCAAAAAGTCCAGTATGGATTACACTACCATTGCTGCTAGTTACATTAAACTCCTATCCTTACTGCTTTTTGTGTAGCACTCGGATCACCTTGCTTCCATAGAGACAGTAAAGAAATGCATGTACTGGATGAACTCTTCATGGAAATCACATTGTGTTTCTATAATGCTATTTCTAGATTACTTTTATTCATATAACTCTAATGCTTCCCTGAAAATTAAACTGGTTTTAATTCTATGTTTTCAGCTGAACACAGTGTAACTATAGTACTGTCATTAAGCTTGCAGAAGCACAGACTTAACCTGGTTAGAGTTGGACTTTCATATGGAGCCCATATTTCCCCCCTCACTGTTGTTTGGGGTTTTTTAAGTCATGAATTCCCTGCAGCACAGCCCCTAGGCTCCCCTTGGAGAAACATCTCCAGACTGTAGCTGCTGCTGCTTTCTTTCTCTGCCCTTCAGTCTGAACCACAGAAGTATCACAGAAGGTGGTGCTATGCAACCCAGTCATTACCAGCTTTGGACTAAAGTCAAGTACATACTAAACGCTTGAGTGACAACAACTGAACTTAAGCAAGCCAAAGGTCCAGAGTATAAAAGAGATTTAAATTAGAGATTGCCAAAGTGGGGTGGAAATTTGTTTTTCTTCTGTCTACCAGGTATTTTACTTTATATAAAATGAATACTAGATGATAATTGCCGATCTGGTGTCCTGTATTGATTTAATTCAATAAGCAGCTTCACCTCCACCTTTTGCATGTGCTTGCCTTAAAATATATGCATTATGAAGACAGTGATTCAAAGTCTTTAGGAAATCAATATCAAGACAGGATTCTGTTCTTCAAATATTGACAGCAGAATAACTCTAAGAAACAATGACAAACAATAAAAGCAGGAATAGACAAAATTAAGGCTGTAATTCTATTTTAGTTAAGCTCTACAGAAGTCTCAAACAGTTGCCTGATACTGCATATTGTATGTGCTTTAGCAAATAGCTCGTGTTGACCCCTTGCTGTCAGAGTTTCTGGTTGAAAACCTGTGACCATTGAAATGAAAGGCTATTTTTGCCAATGATTTCTATACAGTTGGCTGTTTCACTTGATCTTTTACCAATAACTTGCACAGATTTTTTCCAGCCATGAGTGTGCACTGGGAAGATATAGAAGGGTGTATGTAGGCTGTTACCATTAACGCTGTTACCATTAACATTGTTCCCACCTTTGATAATTTCCTTAGAACTAAATAAAACTTATATCGAAGCCTGTAGTGTTACAGTATTTAAACTGAGCAGCTCTGTGTGCTAACTTATTGTGGTTTTGTAATGGTAATTTTAAAATCCTTTAGTACTGGCAGCTGAATTTCCTGCACATTGAGTATAGTTCCAAGAAGTTAAAGGATGTCTTTTGTGGAGTAAAACATGTTACAGTTAGTGCAAATCATACTGGTTGCTTAGTTGATACAGTTCTGAAATCAAATTGTTATGGATAGTTCAGTACTGCAACATACAAGTAATACTAGGTTATTAACATTCATCCAGAAAAAATATTTTTTTAAATGCCATTCAAAACCCTAGTCTGTTTTGATTTTCTAACTCTGAAATATCTGAAGACAGTCCAAAAGTCTAGAGAATGAGTGGTGAGTATCCACTATGTAGATAGGAGAATTTCTTTTCAGTAGGTGTTGAAGGCTTATCAAGTATAACTCTTTCAAGTATTACTCCACTTGTAAATGTCATTGAATAAACCAGCAAGATTTATTTTTCATTTCTGTCTTTCATTTTTGCAGTTTTAACAAGTGCTAAATTTCATGAGGATGTCAGTATTGGACCCAAGTGAAATGTTTGAGAGCTCTGTTCACATCTGATAGTAGAAAATTCAGAGTTAATGTTTTGAATGTACTGAAAATCTCTCTAACTTGACATATTTCTGTATAATTTAAAAAAGAAGGAAAACTTTGAGCCACCTGTGCCTGGGTGATGTGTTCTGACTGTTAGATCAGTAAGTGCAAGTTGGGTGGCACTCTTGTCTTCTGCTCTTTGCCCACTTTGACCATGGCCGTGACTGCAGCAGTATCTGTGCGCACAAGCATGCTCACAGTGTGTTTAGTGAAGCAAGGCTTTTTGTGGCATTTAGGCAGAGAGGTGCCGGAACGAGTTGTAGACAGGAGATGGGCATTCTGCAGAACAGGGCGTTTTTGATCAGCAGTGTGTTGGATTTCTCCTGGATCATCACTCCAGCAGTTTTGTTGTTCCTTCATTATTCTGTCATTTCCTTTTCTTTCCTCTGGTTGGGAGGCTCATATGCTATGTTCATTACTTTTAGACATTTAGAGCCAGATCAATATTTTACTGTATCTGACCAGGTTTCTGTTTAGAAAGTAGGACAAAAAAAATCTACATCTTTTATTTCATACACTTAATAAAACTGAAAATGCTGTTTCAGAAATAGCAGGTCTTCTGTATGTACTTCTGCTCTACATGCTAAAAGAAACAGAAAATGCTCTTCCTACGAAGATTATGAAGCATACAGTAGTCTATTAGTAACTGAGGAGGATTTTAACTAGTAGGACCGGCCAATTTTGATTGTCCATCTGTAGCCAACAGTCTTTAATGCTGGTTTAGAACAAACTGGAGTACCTGGGACATTGCAGAATACTAAAAGAGGGATAGATTTGTGGCTGTAGTTAAGGGGGAAGAAAGGAGGGAAGCACGGAGCAAGGTTCTCATTAGCTGAAAGCTCGTTAGCTTGACATTCATTTCAGACAAACTAATGGAAAAGTTGTTAATGAGAAAAAAATTTAAAGATATAATGCAATCACAAAATATGCTTGAACAAGTCAGTTTGTCATGAGATTAACAGCTTGGATGAAAATGGTAATCAAGTGATCATATGGCAAAACGAGTTCATTGAAAACATATTGTTTAACTTTGTATTTGGCTATGTTTGCATGTGTAGGAGCACTGAGGAGTCAGTAGTAGTCCGAACAGTAGGAGACATTGAAGGCAAACAGCTCAATGTCAGCTCCCATGGCAATGCCATGGCATGTGTCATCAATGCACCCTTAGGTATATTTTTTCAAAATTGCAAAGTTGATTTTACATGTGGCTGCAGAGCTGGTATATTGAAATCCATCAAACATCTTCACTCCATGTATTGGAAAAAGCATGATTTGGCATGAGGGGAGAGTAAGGCACTCTGTCATTTTACTGAGACCCTACGCCAGATCCGGATGCCAAAGAGGAATTACTTTCACAGGTAGTAGTATCAGGTTTGCCGAACCAGGCTTCCTTAGGCCTCCATTAAATTTAACTTGCACAGCCCTGGCTGGTAGTTCAGAGAGGGTTTCCCAGGAGTTTGCAGTTAGAAGACTGCGGTCTCTGCATTCTGTTTACAGCAATGTTCGCATTCCTTTCATGTCTAAATGATATTTAGAAGCCACTAACAGACAATTTCAAATGAAAAATCATGCATGAGAAATTAGCCACAAGAGTGATTAATAAGAGTTTCTTTTCTTGGAGTGACTGACAGAGGAACTGGTGAATGTCCCATGTCTTATCAAGAGCTAATGTCTTTCTGAAGATTTGTTTTAGTAAAAGAGGTGCCATTTGCTTCAGTTCAGGAGGAAATTGGTGCAACATAGTGGTCTGTAGTATGTATGATTAGACAAATGCATAGTCACTTTGGGCTTGAGTTTTGACTAGTAATTTCTTAAAGCTTCCTAAGCACACTTAGATACCTTCTGTCTCAGATCTTCTTTTCATTACATTTTTTTCTACAACGTTTCATGCTGGTGAAGGAAGATACCACTTCTTTATTTCTTTACCATATGCATCTCATTGATGCTAACAATTGACAAGTTAAATCTGCACCTGACCACAAACAGCTGATGAAACATTTCTTTTTAGTTATCCACTATATCCCTGATAGAGACAATCAATAGGTAAAATCTATGCAAATGTGCAGAGTTCAAGTGAGGGCTATCCTAAACAGGACTTAAGCTATGCACCCGCCTTTGTGCCAAATTTTTCAGGGTTTTTTTTTCTCCTGTAATGAATACATGTATTTTGTGCATTGGAGCATGGCACAGGGCCTTTTGGATGGCAGGCTCTTCAAGAAAGAGGAAGAGAGTTTTAATCACAAAAGCAGAAACTTCAGTCAGAGAAGTGATTCTACACTTTGTTTCATTTGTAAATGGTGCATATTGGCTTTTGTGAAACAGAACCCGGGTGCAATTCAGGACAGCGCTTCATAGATTCTTTACGTGAGGCTTTTTGAGTCTGAAATAGTGCACATGAAAAGAGAAGGAGATTGAACATAATTTGTTCCAACAGCTAGTCTAAGATTTTTTCCAATCAATCAAGATTCTTTCAGCATATTCCTCTTTGTTGACCTATAAGCAGCTTTTAAAATAATAGCATTAGCCTATATTTCAGGACTTCACTGGGTGTTCCCAGCTATGGTGATTAGTTACAAGAAATGAGAAATGCATGTATTGTAACCTTTTAATTGATGTGGGAGACTTGTAAACTAAGTTGAGATTTGAGCAATTTGTAGATTTCAAAATGAGTCGTAGAGTTCATTGAAAAAGAAAAATGCATCATTGAAATTCATGGTGCCACTTTGGTTTTCTTTGCTGAGATTTATCATTGCAAGCCATATTGCTTTCCCTTGCCTTTATTTAAAGCTCTTCAATACATTGTTTTTAAGGTCCATTTCTTTTACAAGCTTTTCCTTTCAGCTTGCTCAGGGTATCGGGTCCTATGAACATCTGTTTGTGCCTAAAATCAGCCAGGACCTGGACTGTATCCTGCCTCCCTACTCCCTTTTGTTTCCAGAGGCTATTGTTTCCGATTTCATGCTATCAGAGGGACTGCATGTTTTCCTGTGTGAAGTTGTCAGAGAGATAAAAGCACAGGAGCAGGGTCACATTTCGAGGGATGGGCATGAAAAATTGGTAAAATGTATCTTGAGGGCCACCCACAAGACTTGCTTGAAGAAATTCTGAGGTAGGGAGTAGAATTATAATTTGAAAATTGTGCAAATTTCAAAGTGGAGTAAGTAGCGGTGAAATAAGTGTTTAACTAGCAGAAAACTCTTAGATTTACACTTAGTTGACTTATTCCTCTTAGGTAGCTTGAGAATCTCCAGTTGGACTTTGTCAGAAAGAAAATACCATCACCTTCATTATGGTGCCTGTCCCTGTCTCTTCAGTACGAGAATGAGATGCCAGAAGATTTAAAGCAAGTGTGTTACACCTTTTAGTCATCATAATGTACTGGGGAATAAAGAAACATTAGTGAGGGTGTCTACCTGTCCAAAAATTACTGGTATGATACGAGACCTGCAAGGAATACAATAAGGATGGTAATGATAGAAAGAGAAACAGTGCAGCTTAATTAACTTAATGAATTTCCAGGAAGAAAGCACAGTACTAGGCTTGTAACTGTGGCTATGGTTCATAATGCTGTAAACTATGATTAACCAAAACATACTTATGCTTTTGTCTCACATGAATTCCAGAAGTGGCACCCTAGTTTTAAAGGATGCAAAATGATTCAGTCAGTGGTAGGAGGGAAGAACATCTGCAGTTACGCATATAGCTGATTTAGACAGTTTAATAGAGCATCCTCTCGCAGCTGCACTAACACAGTAGTAAGAGGTTACATGTATTTCTCTGAAAGTACTAGAAAGCCAATAAAAAGTTCTGTCCATCCTTAACATAGTATCAGTATGACTAAAGCAATATCTTGCTAGTTCGTATATCATATGATCTTAACTGGTCTCATTTAGGTCTTGACTAGATACAAAATTAAGAAAATGGGTTTAGTAGTACTGGTTTAGGTCAGTGATTCAATAAGATGGTTACTTTTATTTTAGGAGCTTGTAATGAGGATTCGTTAAAGTGCGTGACAAGAAAAAAATGAGATATGTAAGTTGTATCTTTTTCCATTGGCAACTGACAGATAACAGATACTAAGCAAGGCGTTATCTTGCTGCCATATAGCTTCTGAGTTAGTAAATTAGGTATGTGATACAAATCAGCCTAATACTGGAATTTTAAGGGAATGTATTTTTTTCTATAGCTTTTTTCCAAAGATAAAGTAAATCATTTTTCTTAAATGCATAAATGATTTGCAATTTAATTTGAGAAACTAAATATACATCATGGGCTTTGTTGAATTTAGCAAAATTTTTGGCTATGGAAATTCAGGGGGGGACATTAATACACGGGGGGGTCACTTTTGTAATGTAGCAGAAAAAAATACTAAACGAGTTTTAAAAATACAGTAATTATTGAATTTATATCCTTTGTGGTAATACTTTTAGAGATTAATTTGTTTATAAATAGAAGAAGAAGAAAGCAACACATTAAGAAAACACTGCGAAGCGTTTAACAGTTCCGTAGGGGAGTTTAAATAAGAGCGGTGAGTGAGTATTTTTAAATAAGACTATCACTTATTAGCAGTCATATTTTAGAGCTTGTCATAGCTTCCGGTGACCTCGGTCAGGTTTCTGGGTCCCACTGCAGGAGCAGCTGCAGAGGTGACACATACCCTGCCAGCGCATGTCCTGTGGTGCTGCGTGGACCTTCCTTCCCCTTAGGACTGCCGGACTGAGAGCAGCGCTGCTCTCATGGTCCCTGGAAGGTTTCTGTTGCATACAACAAGGGTTGCCCTAAGTGTTATGCAGGACACCCTCAGCCCCAAATTTGATGTGTGCCTGTGTGCTTTTATTTAAGGTAGGCAGCAGAGCATGCACGTCCTCAGACTGGATATGTGCCAGCATGTGTGAGGAGGCACCTATGCAGAAAGGCACACAAGCACAATTTCAGTTTTGGGGGGAAAATGATTGTATGTTTATTTATCAGCATGCTGTCACACCTTGCATCACATCAAGTATTATGGAGAGGAATTTTAACATCTGTTGTGAATACTGCTGATAATGTCCATTTCTGGCCTTACAGGTATAAATTATTGTTGAAATCACAACTTTTTTATACCAGCAGTTTTCTTTGGCATACCTGTCTGATTTTGGATGAGTAAAAGAATTTACTTTGTGTAGCTTTGTCTCAAAAGGGAAAAGAGCAAAGGCTAGAGTAAAAATTAATAGCACATCTTAAAATCCATTACAACATCTCCCTTTTTTCTGACTAAAAGTGAGTGAAAAAGGCCTCTCTAGAGGAAATAAAGAAGAAGTTATTACAGCTTTCACTTTTTTGTAGAGTATGAAAAAGCTTTCTGTATGTTAAACAGTCTTGTGGACATCTGGCATGATTGGTTTTAATCTGCTGACTAAAAAGTCAGGATTAAATCTTGCTTTACACCTCTTTGTATTGCAGTCAGTAAAGTGACAGAGCTGCTCTGAAACAATGGCACTACTTATTCCACCCAATATGCCATGTGGTAGATCACCCCCTTTTTCAGCACCACTTCTCTGCAAAGACAATGAAGCATCTGGTGGGGTTTTCCTGTGTCCAAGATATTTTTTGTCAGTAATTTCACTCAGCCGGTCTGCTTAGCTCTCCCTTGGTGCTACTTTTTGAGACAGGGTTTGCCAAACCCAGTGGCAAGAGGTCAGGAGGCCAAAGTGATGAATTTTTATGTGCCTGTTTCTTGTGTTTCTGCTCAGTCATGATTCTTTGCGCGCTGTACTGCCTCTGAAAGGGAGCCACAGTGAGCAATTTGTCCTCCTGGGCTGGAGAGAATGGGGAGGCAGATGAGTTAAAGTAGCATGTATGACTCCGGACAGAGACGCACACAAATGTTTTCTTATGGCAGAACAGAATACTCCTGTCACTATTCAGCGCGAGAGGGGCTTGGGAGATTTGTAGTCTGTTGGCTTTCGATCAAGTGACAAATGAATTTAACAGCACTTAAAGATACAGCGAAAAGAATAGCACTTCACGAACTAGTCCACAGCTGTTAGCTTTAAAATGATGTTGCGTTAACACTTTTGAACTTGCATTTTTCCCTCTCTCTGCATAATTGGGAGCTTTCTCTATTTCTCAGCGTGTTTGAATCCTGGTTTGCTTTAAGGAAAAAATGTCATCTGTGTTTCAGAAACTATAGATTTTGCTTTCTGGTTGCTTGCCCAGTTGGGCCCCCATCCCTTCCAGATGGATCATTGGTCCATGCAAGCAGGACTGTGGAAGCTGCATTTCCGCCGGAGCTTTCTGTCCTCTGTCAGTGGTGCTCTGTAACACCCAGTGGTGTCAAATGAGCCAGGGATCAGCATTCATTGCTGGGTTAAATCCCTTTGGATCCCCAGCCAGTGGTGTGAAGTTGCTGTTCCTCCAAATCCTCCTCCCTCTCTGATCAGCCGTGTCACTCTAGTCGGTCAAGGGCTGCATTGCAATTTGTTGTTGGTCAGCAACTGAGCTTTGGACCCGTTCAGTGGAGGCAGTGTCCTGGAGGGAATTCTGAATATTGCTGTAATGCACAAACCCCTCATTCTTACACCATCAGAGACCACACCAGAGAGGATGCAAAGCTACCTTACCAGGGATGGTGAAGAGAGGCAGTAAGTAGAACATGCTACCCTATTTCCTGCTCTCCACATTGACTGTTTTACCCCACAACTGGTTTTTATGTGTTGCCAGTCTTTTTACTGGGTGTGGTGTATGTCTCACACACATACTGATCTGTCAGTCCATCTTACCGTTTGTCAAGGAGAATATAGTAAACCTTAGGTCCACACCTTGCGCAGTATTTTACAAAGATATCCTTCATTCATTTTATCTGAAAAGCATTTATTTTAATGTGAGAATAAGTGCTCCTGGGAATAGGTAAACTCCATGATGGTTTGCCTCTTGTTCCAAGAAGCATAAGCCTGCCGGTCAGCAGCGTGCCTCCTGGGGGACCTGCCATAGCCCCACAGCCCAACTTCTCAGCATCTTCAGAGTCAAGGTGCTGCTGCAGCCAACTGCTTGGAGGCTGCGTGACAGCAGTGATGGGAGAGGAGGACAATTCAGCAATCCCACCTCATGGTTCTCTAAGCTATTTGAACATAACTAGCTAAAAAGGGTTATTTGAACTTACAGCTGGACTCATATTGCATTTCAAAAGTGAATAAAGGAGCAAATGATGTGGAACCAGACAGGGAGTACATCGATGAGAAATGAATGAGAGATGGCAGGATGAAAAAGAGTCAAGTCAGGGAGGCTGGACAAACAGAGAAGGGGGAAAAATACAGCAAGGAAATCGTCCACATGTTGCATCAGCAAGGCATCACCTGATCAGCCAAGTTTTAGTCTCACCATAACACTGTACAGCACATTCCAGTTATTAACACGGTGAATTTCACATTCCCAACTTGTTCGGGTCAGAAGACCAGATACAGTGAACTGGAAATTATTCTCACGTCACATTTGCTCCCTTAAAAAGTAGTTAAGTTAGAGGAAGGGTGTTCTTTTCCCATAGATGGGAAACGGTGGAAGAATACTAACATCTCTCCCACTTTGCCATACATGCTTGTGGTCATTTGTTGAGATGGAGGGCACACATCCATTTCAGAGTTGTGCTTAGACTTAGCAAGAGCACAGGCCCGAGGAGCTGGCAGCCCGGAATGCACTTGTGCCTCATGCAAGTCACTTTCTTGTTCCAGGTCTCAAATTCCCTCTTTGTTTAATGGACTAATTATTTTTGCTATTATGCATGATAGGAAGAAAAAAAAAACCAATTTGTACTTCTCTATATTTCTCACTTTGTGATTAAAAGTAGCTAGTGTCTGCCTGAAGGCATATGGATTTTAGATAGGTGAGTGGTTTGATTTCAGAATTGCCCAACACTTCATGTTTTAAAAGTCAGCTCCAATTTTCATTTCTGAGGATAAGCTTGATAGAAGTCAAGTGCAAAAATACTATTGCACAGTGTATTGGGTGTGCATCATATATTACATAGATGATACCTGCTGTTGTAAGTCTGCTTTATGGAAGCCAAAGGTTCACACTCTTCAGAGGCTGAGCCATGTCACACCATTGATTTTGTACAAAACTCCCCATTAATTTAAAGGGCCAACTGCCGAATTTACTCTTTTTGGCAGTGCTAGTTGATGGAACAAAATACCGCATGGGCGTGTTTCTGAGGTTTGCTGTTTGTTCTGAGTGAGGTAACATGGAAGCACTGTACTGTGCAGAGCACTTTGCAGCAGCTGTGACCTGGCAGTGCACACTCTTGTCAGTCCCCAGCAGGCTGTGTCAGTAAGTGTGCACCCTTGGACAGTTAAGAAGAATAAAGCTGACAGACTCCAGTTATTTGGAACCGTGCAATGTCCAGTTCTGGAAGTGAGTCAGGAAGCACCAAAGAATTTTGTTAGGTGTTGGCTTGAATTTTTGCTACTTCATGTTACTGCTCCCATGTTTCATTCCTTACAGCTGTAAGTAACAATTAAAAATGGAGGTAGCAGAAACAATGACACCATCAGCACAAACAGGCAAATGTTACCACTCAAAACAAAGACAATTGCAAGGCACACAGGAGCAGATGGGGTTCACAGGCTGTTTCGCTTTTAAAATGAAAAGAAATAGAAGGTTCTTAGTCTGAAAGTTAGATAAAAGCAAGCTTAGCTATAAGGAGAGAAGCTGCCTCTTATTTCATTCCTCCTGAATTCAAGGGAACAGGGGATTTTACATTTCTCTACAGAAACAGTTGTACATCACAGATCCTGTGTGCTTCATCAAAGTCTTTGCTTAACAGAAATGATACATACAGTCCTCTGCTTAGTCAGCTGGAGTAAAAAAAGGGTAAGTGCTGTGAAGGTTTCCAACAAGGAATTTTTCAAGATGATATTGCTGCTTGGCCAAAGCAGAAAAAATAATGGAAGAGAAGTAACAGAAGAATGTCTGAATAAATCTCAAGAGGTTCACACGTTATGGGACAAGACAACATATATATATATAGCAGATTTCCATAGGAATAGTTGGACTGTTCCGGTTGCTGTAATTATGGAAAAGCAAATCATTGTCTTTGGAAACTCCCCCAGGCCCGTACTTGATATCAAGTAGTGATGCTAAATGACTAGAAAGGTGGAGAGGAGGAGGGAAGGGATTTTTCTAGCAGACTCTTTCAAAGTTCCAGATCTTCCAGTGGTGTAGAGTTTATCCAGATCTAATCAAAGTTCTGAATGCATTTGAAACTTATTATCAGTGTCAGCAAGTGAATTTAAACTGAGAGCTTAAAAAGGGGGCAGGGGAACCCTTTACCTGAAAACTTCACCATTGCCTGCAGAGGCCCTACAAAGTTTTGTGTTCTTGATGCACGCAGGTGCCAAACAACTCAGGATAAATTGTACTTGGAGATCATAGTCAGGAAAATGAAACAAGAAAATCCAAAAAGATGTGGAAACTGACCAAAAGGAGTCAGATAGAGAAAACTAGAAGCTAATCACCATGCAGGTGAATATGTGTGATGGAAACGAGTTCTATCCTGATTTTTTAATTCTTGGAAAGAGATACACGGGGCCGGGGCAGGGGGTTAACAGTAATAATTTTTTTTTTTTTAAATGTCCATTTAACACCAGTATTGGAAAAGAAAAATAGTTACAAAATGAGGGATTGTTATATTTGCAAAACTGTTTAGAACAGAGCACCGCAAAGTGTCTAATGGAAGTCTCTTTCTCAGTTTGACAAAATGGGGTGTGGGAAGATGCTGTGGGGAAAAAATTAGGAGTATGAGAAACTATTATCCCTTATTCTTTCTCTTTGGATCTATGTAGGTGAGCAAGTAGTAATTAATGTTCTGCTATTCGATGGGTACTGATGATAATTTTAGAATTAAATCATCACAAACAAAGTAGCAGCTAACTGAACAAACTGCTCAGTTTCAGAAGAAAACAATGTTTAGGATAGTTAGCCAAAATTAGGAGTCAGACTGAAATGTCAGAGGTTTATAAATTAAGCACAGTGTCTATAAGTAGCTGAGTTAAGTTATGCTGAGCATCTAATAAACAGATTGAATTTTATTCCTGCTAAACATGTAACAAATGCCAAGAGGAGTTTCTTTCAATTGCCATCAGAAGTATATGTTCCAGGTGAAGAAGATGCTCAGAGGCAGCTGACAGCTGCAATCTAGTGGCCCTGTCTCCTGGGAGAGAGCTGTAATAGCACATTCTTTCCAAGAACGTAAGGTTGGGCGTTCAACACTTTCTTCCAGATCTGTAATCTCAGAGAATCTTAGTGGCAGAGGCCTTTTGGACTTAATTCAGATTCTTTTCTGAAGAAGAGAATTAAAAAGAGAGCCGTCATTGCCACCAGCTGTTGGCACCGAGGAAAGCCGCAGAGGCAGGGAGGGCACGGTCAGCGACCTCGCGGGTCTCTCCGGAGCTGGGGAAGGGCAGGCTGGTCTGCGGGTGTACGGACGGCCCCGAGCTGGCTGCTCCTGCGCCCTTCCCTGCGCGGGCCAAGGGTGGGCTGGGGCTAACCGCTGGCGGCTGAGTGCTGTTGGGACCGTGGCCCCGCTGCCTCCGATGTGCAAAGCAAACAGAAGTCTCACCCATTACTGCAAAAGATAACTCTGTAGGAACCGGGTGTTGTTTTCAGCAATAATAGAACAGGCAAGAGAGTACCACCAACAGAGCAGGCAGTTAACATGTACTGCTGGACAGAGGGTATGCTGTTAAACTGGTCTCTCAGTTTACTCAGTGCAGTTCCTGAAAAACTAATGGAAATGGTTTTGCATTGCCTAGTGATACACTTTGATAGTGTCATGAATAATCTAAGTTTCCAGACAAGAAAATGCATTTCACGATGAACTTAGTGCAGCTAATGTGAAATTGAGCCCAAAGAACTGCAAGTTGTTTCCAGCAGGGATCATGTATTTTGGGGATGCAGGAAATCTTTGGGAGAATGGAAGCATGAAGATAGGGTCTTTGTGCTGAGCTTTTTTTGTCACAGATGCTACCCAAAAAGGTGTTTTAAAACCAAAATATCCCTCGGCCACAAATCGGCAAAAGGGTCACATGGTGGAAATAAGAGTACTACTGTAGGTCTTGGGCTGCTCCTGGGCCGAGCTTTCACAGGTGGTAGAATTGGAGCTGCTCTAAACTGCTTGTGAAGTTAAATCAGTCCTAAAATGAATACAGGCAGCAGTGTCCTGTAATTTGCATTGATTTGCCATCAGAAGATGACTGTATGCATGCTACATAAGCAGTGTGCTGAGAGGAGAGACGGGAGTGGTGCAGGAGGCTTTCGCTCTCCATCCCACCCAGCCCCTCCACCATCTGCTCCCCTGGACATGAGCTTACTCCTCTGCAAATATTCAAAGAGAAAGTAATTTTGCATATTGTTAACTTTAAGTGACTTCTCATTAGTACTTTTTTGTATTTGGTCTTTCTCCAACTAACATGTATCTCACTGCTGAGTTAAATTCCTGCTCCTGGAAGCTTATTAGTATTAAAAGCATAGTAACTTATCTGAGACATTACTGCTATTTCCACACAGTTAAAGTTAACACAAGTTAATATATAGTCTAAGGGATATTTTTTCAAGTAAAAGTGTATATCCTCTCAGATGGGTTTTGATTGCTTTACATTGGGGAATTTAGCTCTGTAATTTCCCTAATTGTTTGCAGCAGCTGTATGGCCAAATACCTCTGCACAGTTGTGAAAAATTAGCTAAAATAAGTCTCCATTGCAATGGCAGATAGAGTTTAAAAAACACAATGTTACCTATCCTGTAGCTAAATGCACAACTTTCATTGACTCAGAAAGCTATAGTTAACTTTGTTTTTCTCACTTGCAAATTTTATTTCTCTGACATCATGTCATTTGGTGAATTTACTGTTAGCATATTCCCAATACCCAGGAAATCATACCAACCCCTCAGAGGTAAGGAGGAGCCTGAACAAGACAGATGTTCCTGTTATTCCCACAGTAGCAAATCTTTTACCTCGCTGATTGTTTCAAATACAATTTGCATCCAGATAATAATAAAAAAGCATTTCATTATCCTAATTTAATAAGTGTCAGATTGATTTGGGGGGTTGGAGCAGCATTTCAGAAGACGTATTACAGTGTCATAATTAGGCGATACATGTACCTCTGTCTCTTCTATCCCGCCAGAATCCACAGAGTATGTAACTGGGATAAAATGAAATATCTTAAATTTAATTGGTTTGGTTGCTCACGTGCTCAAGACCTTATTTCAGCTGGCTCATGTTAGCATTCTGCAGACTTTGCACTTCTCTCCTGGCACTTCTAGCAACAAACACTTCTATTTTAATCCATGCAGTCTGTTTTAATCCATGCAGTTTACTGGAAATTGCAATTACAACTTTTGCTGAACTTTTTTAATTATAAAGAAGCAATGAATACATTCTACTTTTTTTTTTTTTTAAGAAGAATTCAAAGTAATAAGAAGTCCTGAGAAGAGTATTCAAATCACTGGGAAAAAGGATCTTTAGAATTAGTAGACAGAGGCAATAGGAAAGTTTGAGTCTGTATGTGCTTGGATACCACTTTTTTTTTTTTTTTAAATTTGTTGAAATAATTACAAGCATGCAATAACTCAGTTCACACATCAAGAGGTAGACTCAGGAGTTTAAAGGATGTTCAGAAAGCAGGAGCACAAAATCAATGAAAAATCAGCTGCAATGTTCAACAGAGCACTGCTAGCAGGAAACGGTAGTACAGTTCACAGCTGTTCGGACTGTTTCCATATAAAAGCAATATAAAAAGCAATTCTATAATAGATATTGTAGAATATTGTGTGTGTGTGTGTTTTATGTATATAACACAACTGTTTTAATGTCTTTATCCCTTTTTACTGTAAGTATGCAGAAATACAGTCTAAAACATTTTGATGTGTTGTATATATATGGGAGCAGATGTAGTTTGAAGGTTGCATTTATGCTGTAAATCAAAAGGCTTTCAGTTTCAGAGGATTGCAGAGTTTAGAAGAAATTCCAGGTTTGTCTCGTCAATATAAAAAACTTTCACTCCTAGCTTTGCCTAACAGTACATTTTTATTGTGTTCCAAAGCAATTATCAGAAAAGTTATTGCTATGTTTTACAATTCAATACACATAAATTATCACAAAGGGTTATTTAAAAAAATACTATGAAGCATCTACCTGTGTGGACAGTGTATGTGAAAACGGGAATAAGACAGGTCTGTATTTGCTAAGCAAAGGCTGAATACCGAGTTCTCTCTCTGAATACAGCTCTCCTGCAAACTTTTTAACCAAATCTTGTTTCCAAAGAACAAAGACTTTTTTAAAAAAGATAACTTGGGTAGAGTTTTGATATCTGATTTCCCCTCTTCCGACTTTGTAAAAGAGTACCTTTGAGGCAATACCCAAAAAGAAACTGTGTGTTTTCATAGCATTTTGATTTTCTTTACCAGCAACAAAAAAACCCTTCATAAGTAGACTTGTCTAAAAAGGCACATGTTCCCGAAAGTTTTCTGCTTGGGTGACTACGATTTTGTAGAAATTGAAAGGAGGAGGAAAAAAGGAGTGCTCCAGCTTGTATAAGAAATGAACCTTTGCCCAATCACTTTTTGTCCGTGAATAAGGTAACTTTTTGTGCGTGTGAAATTTGAAAGCAATAAGGTATGTGGGTCCTTTCTCTGTATTGGTTCTCAAGAGTCGATCGCGGGTTTTTTTTCCTTTAGAGCGGGCCTGAAGTTGTGAGATAAAGCAGCTCAGGAAAAAAAAATGTTCTCAAGCAGATGCCTTTAAGAGACAGAAATCATGAATTTCTTGAATTGCGACCACTCCGGGGGTGGCTACAATGACTTTTTGACAGTGACAGTAACTCTGCCTTGTCTTTTCGAGCCCTTCTTTGGCCCATTCACTCTGGAAAGCTGCTTAAGCGCACTTAAGCGCATTAGCATTTGGATGCTCGGGGACCGTACTGACCCTCATTTGGAAAGTTTAAATGAGTGAAAGATGGAGCGATTTGTTAGGGCTTTAGAAACCAGCTTTAGAGAGCGGCGGGTTTTCCGCTTTGGTTTGTTCGGGTGCTTGTTCTAATCTGGTGCGCCGGGTAAAGGCGACCAGACTGATTTGTGACACATGAGCCCGGAGCGGTATTTTCTGGGGCCTGACCCGATTAGCCGGTCTGTGCTTTGAATTTCAATAGCCGGCAGCGGAGGGCGCGCACTTCGGGAAGGGCTCGCCGCTGGCTTCTTACCTCGGCGGGGCCGGCCTGCAGGCGCAGATGGCGGAACGGCACGTCGGTGGGCGGCGGACAAAGCCGTCCCGGGCGGGGGGCGCGGGAGGAGGCCCCGGCGCCGCGATCGCGGCCAGCCGCAGCGGGAGCGCAGCCTGCGCCGGGCCCCGCCGCGCCGGGCCCCGCCGTTCCGTTCCGTTCAGTTCCGTTCAGTTCCGTACCGCGCCGCGCCCCTGCCCCTGCCCCTGCCGCCTGCCGGGCAGAGCTGGGCCCGGCCGGCCGCCCCCGGCACCCCCTCCTCGCGCAAGCCCCTCAAAAACCGCCTTGGCGTTCGGCAGCACAGAGGACGTTCTCCGCGGGCGGCCCGCAGCTGTGGCCCGGCGGAGGCTCTGCCTTCGCAGGCACCTGCGGCCGCCCTGGTGCCGTGAGCCTGCCGAGTTTTTTCAGGACAGGACCCGGAGTCGGGCGTTTGGAGAGATGGCACGGCTTTGGGGGGCGCGGGGGGGAACAAATCGAGAAAAATTTGTCCATCGTTTGTTCAGTGAGGTGGGGAATCGGCTCCTGTTCGGCTCACAGGCTCGAATTAAAAAAATCGGATTTGTATTTCATTTTCACTGAATCACGCTCAGCTTACCCTTTAAAAATGAAATTGCTTAGCTTGTTGCTTTTTGTTTGTACTATGGCAACACAGGGGGGCCTTTATCAAGGGTCGGGTTTTTAATGTCTGTCTATCAAAGGGGGGCAAAAGCCCGTTGACAGATTGTTTCCATCCTAGCACTGGTGACCTCAGCTGAGATCTAAAATATTTGGAAGCAGATGGACTTTTGTGTAAAGACATGTTTGGCGTGTATTTCTTCCTTCAGAAGAAACGCAGAATGGGGAGCTGAGAAGTAAGCTGTAGTTTCCTGGCATTGTGTCTGACAGATACTGCACTTCTAATAATGAATCCCAATATAAGTATTCCTGCTTGTGAGAGAAACAAGCATGTAGCAGGATCTGAAATTCTATTACCGTGTTACCACAGAACATACTTAACTTTATAAGTGAATATTATGCAAAATGAAAATCTGTTGTCTGGCCATTATGAAAAGGAATGGAAGCGCGCAGAGCAGGGAAGTCACCTCTTAGCCTCTTCTTGACTGAGTTACCTTCTTTATCAGGCTTTTGTTAAGAACCTCTAGCAAAATAAGCTTTTATTCAGAGGGACAGTCTTTGTCAATATCCTTATCCAGGGCTGTGCATAGATCCTATCAGCAGCCTGTGCCTCAGCTGTAGCAAAGAATGCTGAACTGCCTCCCAGGTGTGGGTGCACATCTTGGCCATATTCTCGCTGCCTTTGAGTAATGGCAAGGTTTTCTCAGTTCCCCTTTCTGTCTTCTGCCTTGTGGTTTCCAGCAGCCCGGGCAGCCCAAGGCTGGGGTAGCATTACACACCATCCAGTAGCTTTGCCCAAGTTGGATAACTACAGAGCACTTTGTGAAGCCTGCCTACCCCACAGTTAAGATGTAGTCTATTCCTGCATTTCAAAGCACTTAACGTACTTAAAGCTTCACTGAAAGTATGGGTGCAGTGAATCTAAAGTACATTTTTAAGTTAAATATATACCTAACTGCTTTGCTAAAAGCTCTAGATTTTCACCTGTTAGAATGCAACAGAGCAAGCCCTTTAAACAACCTCTTCTGTATTATTCTCTAGGTCAGCTTTGATTGCCATTGAAACTGGGCCCCAACCAGGTGAATGGCAAGTGAATCGAGGCCTGACACTTCCTTGGAAATTCATACCTCTGTGCCTGATAAAGTATTGATTGAGAATATGTTTTAGACACCCAGTCCTCAAAACACCTAGAGATGGGATGTTGTCTCTTATTTAAAAGGATGATGCATGGGGAATTTGCTATCCAGAGTAAACTGTGAAACTTACTGTCGGATTGTGTAAGTGTTGCTGGGACTTTTAAATTATACTCGGAACATTCATGGACAAGGCAGAAGTTTTTGCAAACAAGAGTTAACCCACAGAACTGTAGTGCCAATGTAGTTATCACCTTTTAAGAATGTGGTACAGAAACTGGTGGGGCTGTGGAGTCATTAGGTGTAGGAAGTGGCTTTTTAGGATGTTTAAAAGTAATGTGTGTGGTGGTAAGTTAAGTAAGTATTTGACTTATCTGATTGGTATTTTCTTAATATTGCCTGTTTCTCCCCAAACATAATTCAGTTTATTGTTTTAAATCCATCATGAGTGGAAGTGACTTAAATTAGCAATGCTTTGTATTTTGACCTACAGCAAATCATATTCTCGGGTGGGCATTGAAGATACATAGATTGATAAAGTTCAATTAAATGTGGCCTTATGTTTCATATAAACTAGTTTCCCTTTCTCCTTTTGTGTTTTTTTGTTAGACACTATGTGCAAAGGCTACAATGCAGACTATCCGGGCAGCTGACACAAATGAAGTAGTCAAGCTAATATTTCGTGAATCTGATAATGACCGAAAGGTAAACAACTTAATGCCCTCTGTACACCCTGTGTAAATAGAAATGTTGTCGAATGTTCACTTTCTTTTCTACAGAGCATGAATATAGTTGTTTCAAACTGATAATTTAAAGGGAGGGGAGGGATATAGATTGTCACACCTAATGCTCAGTTAATTGGATCTTTTTAAGTGATTGCCAGTCAACCAAATGGGCAAGCTGACAAGGAGCTTTAGACATGTAGAAATGTCATGTAGTTTTAAAGGGTTGCATGTCTCTAAAAGGGTCACTTCCAACAGCTGTGTATTAGGTAGCTGAGTCCAAGAGCTTTGCTGACCTTTCCTCTCTATTTTTTTTTAGGTTATGCTACAATTAGAAAAGAAGCTCTTTGACTATTTTAATCAAGACGTATTTAGAGATAACAATGGCACTGCGGTAAGTTCATTGCTAAACACTTTTGAAGGAATAAGTTGGAAACTCACATACTAATTGCGTTTCTCTACCAGCCGTTTATCCTTATCAGCCCTTCTGTCTACAGAATGAGAAGAGATAATTCATCCAACACAATAACTGTTCCAAATTTCCTCCTCAGTTTAGCCAGTTATTTTGTGTACAGCTTCTTAACTTTGGCATCTGTTTACCTTCTTTTTCACAGAAAAAAATTGTAAATTAAATATATGTGAATTCACTTTTCTTCTCTGTCCTCTGGTCTGCATTTCTTCAAGCATCCTCTTTCTCTACTAGCTCTTCATTGTGCACCGTAGTAACTTAGGAAAAGCCCTTAATGCAAAGCTGTTCTGAAAATATCTGGGTCTTCTGAGTCTACAAAGAATAATAGAAACACATGAATAAATAGAATACAAAGCTCAAACCCTGCAGCAGACTGGCACTGTGGCAAATCATATAGGGCTTCCTAATTGGAGAAAGCAGACAGGGAACACTAACGTTCTGATTTGTGACAAGGACTACAATTTTTCTGTATGGCTCTATATCTTCTTTAAGGTGATTTTATTTCAAAATGTAGCCACTTCATTTTGGAAAATCTCTATATCACTGCTTGCACTTTCTCAGTTCCATCTAAGGTGCCTAGGAGTTACGTATCTAAAGGAAAAACATTAAGCATCCAAAAGAAAAAAACCCAAACGGTTACGCACAGATAAAAATCAGGAATGTGCATATGGCATGCGGGAGTCTTATTGTGGATGTCATAGGCCAGACCCTCTGCTTGTGGAAACTGGCCCAACTTCACTTGACATCAGAAGAGCTACGCTAGCTTGTGTCAGGTCTTGACCTGCCTATGTGTGCATAAACTAACGGCGTTCACATGTTGAATATTCTGACCTATACAAATAGGGCAAGCTACACTACACAAAATCTTCAGAAAATTTTGTGTGTTCTGCGGAAACTGTGTGTGTCAAAGTTGTTCATGCAGACTGACAATGTAGCCAAGGCTCCCCTTCTTTCTTCAGTCCTTTCCTCTGGGTGACTGAATTTTACCTTCCTTCCTCATACCCAAAATAAAAGAAGACAAGGGATTCATCTTCTGTGTCTCAGCTTTTTTGAACACCTCTTCGTGTTTGCCCTAGTCCCCACCTCTCGGTTTTGCTGCACTCTATCAATTACACGCTGTGCCTGCTCACACAGTGTATTGCTACATTTTGCTTAGGAATGGGGTGTACACAGGATCCATGACTCTCACCTCTCTCTCTTCTTCTATCCTACCTATGGCTTATTCTCTTGCTGTTCATGGAGGACTGGGCTGTTTGGAGGGCTGTCTGCAAGGATCCAGAGCAAGGAGGACAGCTGAAGCCCTATAACCCTCTCTGTTTTTAAGCTGATTTACACCTAGGAGATTAATTCCATGTGAGAATCTGAGATCTCACTCAGTTCTTGAGGTCAGAAGCGTTTGATGAGTCAGACTCGTGAGAAAAGTCAGGATCTGTTTCTCCTTTCAGCATCTGTTGACATCCATCCCATTTGTTGGGACTGCTGTCCCTTCTCACAGCATGCATGGTGCGTATGCTCACCACAAGAAATATCTGTGTAGGCAACATATCTTAAAAACACAGTTACTGGGAGATAAGCTGATTTGGGGTTAGGTTTTTTTTAAAATTTACAAGGTGAATGCATCCTTGGGAGATACGTAACATTTCTTTCACTGATGTTTTGCAGTTTGAGGGACATTTAATTCAAAGTAATAATACTAATCCCAATTTCTGTTTCCATACTAATTCCATTCCTGTCCCAGATTTTCCTCATGTGTATTAGTATAATAATTTTTTTAGCTTTTTTTAAAATAACTCAAATGTGTGTCATTTTTATTTTTTCCCAGTACATTTCCGAATGTTGCTGCCGTTTACCACATCCCAGTGGTATTTCGGGTGACTGCTGGTTGACTTTACATACATGGACGTGGTGCATGAAGGCATAGGCAGAATCCCACTTAAGCACATTCCATTTCAAAATCAGCAGTCATTTCATTCATGCATCAAGAAGCGGGAAATCTTCCAGATCAAACATGGAAGGAAAAGATAAACGATATAATGAGCCATTGGAGATAATCTAATCTTCATGGTCTAGTTAAACACGCAGCACCATGATCACTAAAAACAAACTACCTATCTAAAAGGATAAATGTCTCTGTGCCGAATTCAACCCAAAAAATCCATCGCATCCTTCATCAACCGCCGGTCTTGTACCAGCCTGACAGAAATTTAATTCAAGCTGGCTCCTGAAAATAATTATTGTATTTTAAGAGTAGTAATCATTGGTCGGGACATGATTGAATGTGTCCATGCCTATTGACTTTTTCTATGATTTATAGCTTTGTTTAGTCGATATTCCCATCGAAATTGTATAATTAATTATAAGTGGGGCTGTCAGGTCTGCAGGATGGAGTGCCCTGATGAGTATTTGGGAAGATTAAATTTTCCTTAGCTGTACCAATGCAAGGCTTGGGAATTTTCACAGCACTATGGCTGTTGGATAAAGATGTTTTCTGTGTGTTTAGCAACTGCTTTAGCTCAAAATCCATTGATTTTTCTGAGGGTATTTTTTTTTATCAGTGTGGTGTCTCTTCAGTAACATTGGAATGTGTACAGATGTGACAAGACCTGACAAATATTTATTATCAACAGGCTACTTTATCATTATCCATACACAGTTATTCCTTCTTTTTTACATTGCAATCAACAAAAAGAATCTTAGGATATATTTATAAAAATGAGTATTTTTTTATGAAAAATCTGATATAGATACAAATTATCTGTTCAATAGAAATTCAGTTTGAAATGCATACAGCAATCTGTCAGGTCTAATTTTTCCAAACTAATCTGTATCTTATCCAGACTTATCTGCAGCTTATTCCAACGTTAACTTAGCAATTACCTATATTTATTACCTTGAAGTGCAATGACCATTCTGCATCATTTTATTTCAGAAAGAAACACCCAGATTTATCCAGCTGTGTAGTGATAGCAAAAAAAGAAAACCTATTTGAAAATAGCTGTAGCAATAATGTGAAATTGTCTTAGTATTTAATTTGTATGTTCTGAATTGCACGTCAAAGTTATAGTACATCAGATGGACCAGGGTGTAAGTCCCGTACCTACAACAGAACTACCATGTCTAGGTAGTGTCTGGGGAAAGGTGTTACGGAGCGGCAATGAGGAAGGTGGGACAAGAGGAGGTACAACATGTACAGTTTCACCTTAGTGTCAGACAGATTCCAGTTTAAGTTGTTGCTTTTGAATTAGAAAAAGCTTAACACCTCTGACCTTGATGGTAGGATATAGCCAAGCTGTGCCATACAGCACTGTTGTGTCCTCCTGCTCCAGAGACTTGCCCATGAACAGTGGTTAAAGAACAGATGAGGCTTCTCTGATCTGAACTGGTTGCTTAGACCCTTCAAGAGGCGGCAGCCCCAAGCTGGGAACAGCAACCCTATCCCAGCCACTCCTCTTTTGTGCTCCTGCTCCTCACCCACCCAGAAAGCACAATGAGTCCCCACAAGGGGGGACTTGGGGAATGCCCAGGCCTTCTCCGTAGGCTTCCCGAGTGGGTCTGCAGTGCTGTCCACTCTTCTGGCCTTACGCTAACTCACCAGTACATTACTCACACAAAATTTGGTCATAGCTTTGGATTTGCCAGCTCTCAAGTGATCAAAATTAGCATACCAATGCTTTCAGGAGAGTAGCAGTGCGCAGGGAGTTCTTGAATAAATCTACATTTTTACTGTTTTTGTTTCAAATTCCTTAATCATTTGTGATAAATCAGGCTATAAGTGGTTTTTTCAAAGCATCTTGTGTTTAGGAGTTCCCTATTAATTTCAAAACAATCAAAAGAAAAGCAAGCCAGGGATAATTATTTAATGAAAAAATTACAATCATGTTATTGATTTGTACAAAAGAACCGCAAGCTAAATGCTGTTTCTTCAGTAGTCAGTTAAATAAATATATAGTAAGAATGTAGGAACTCTTAATGACTACAGAGGAATGATTTAGTTACTAGGAATAATTCTATAATCTTTAACCACAGTTGGAAATGAGAAGTGGTGCATACGTTCCTGTCTTTCATATGAACCATATTAAAGAATCAATCCAGATAGAAACTAACATACTGTCCTTAAGATTTTGACCACAACTGTGTAATAAAAGTAATCAGTGAATTAATTGTCTTAAGAGTGGAACCTGGTGTTGTTCCTACTAAAATGATATTCTCTTTTGTCTGTTGATGTTCATGGAAACTGGTGACTAATTCTATAGCTGTGCTTACACCGGTCGTCACTCCTTCCTGCTGTCCTCTGCTGCCCTTGGGCAGCACCGGCCCTGCTCTCGCAGGGACGTGTGCCTTGGCAGTCCGTGATCTCGACTGCTCCCCTGGCCTCTGCTGCTTGGAGGTAGAAGAGGTTAGACCGAGGGTGCCAGCCGCACAGTAGCTCCTGGATAATCGGATGGTTCAGAGGACACTGTTGTTGTTACCAGCATTAATTCCAAAACAGATTCGAGATAGTTACACAGAAAAGCCCAGTGATCTCCAGCCTAGATATTCATGAAATGGAAGTGGTTCGATTTCTTACTTTAATTGTTATTATAATGGAAAAAAATAAGCAAAGAGCTTCAGTTGCTATTGGTGGTCCTTCAGCAGTCCTCTTGCTGCAGAGAACAAACAGTGAACTTCTACAGAGAGCACATTCTTACTCGATTTCTATGTTTCAAACAGTGAAATCAGCCTTCGAGGGTAGGTTCCCTTTATTCTGTGTGTCTGTTTAGCTTGAACTGATATGGTCTGAGAAGAAAATTACAATGTGCTGTAAAAATGAACTGAGTTATAAAGGTCTTGTTCTCCCTATGCCAAGTAATGATTTAAAGTGATCTGTTATCATGCTAGTTAACTTAGAGTTGTTATTACAAACAGTTCAGGCAAACATACTTTTAAATTATGAGTAATTTATTTGTGGTTTTTTTTAGTATTGCCAGGAAATCTTGAAAAGATACACAAATTGAGAAGAAAGGTTTAGTCCATGAGGGACCTTTATTAAGCTTTTTGTGAGAATATGTGTGCTCATGGAGGTTAAGGATCTGGCATCACTGAAAATGTATTAATCAACAGACAAGATATAGCACAATGCACTCTTCCCAATGGCCTTGGCTCTGACCCTTTTAAAGATAATGGGAATACTGTCCACTAAGAACTAGATTAGGACGATCAAATGCATTTCATCAGGGTTTGACTTGAACCATGATCCCAGAGGTGAAAAGGCAGAGGTTTATCCACTGAGCCAACCAGCCCCTGTCCAGATAAAATCTTGAATATGATGTATAAGGGCAAATTAGGATAGAGGAAGGAAATTGATTGCTTAGGACAATTGTTACCTAGGACTGGTCATAAGGAGATCCTATGCATCCTGAAACTGCCTCTTTTATTTAAGGTGGTCATCTGAGATGTCTGATTTTCATAAAGTACTAGTAGGAAAATGGCTTCGAGCACTATTCCTTTACTCAAAAACAGAATTCCCATGCTTGGAATTGCATTTGCTTAAGTTAGTGGTTAGTTGATATGCCATTGGACAAACTGCAAAATGAGTAATAACGGAGATAGGAAATATTATCAATAAATTGTTCTCACTAGCAAACATAAATGTAAAGCCAGATTGCAAGCAGAAGTCAATCCAGATGTGCTGGCTTAGCTATTTACTGCCAGCTTCATGTTCCAGATAAATGAATTATTCTGGTGTAGAATTTGCCCATATCACAAAGTTAAAAATATTATTTTGTGACCTTTTGTCCCCCTGTCCTATTCTATACAGCTATTGTAAGTCCTAAGGCTAATTCAGATGTACTGTGCTATATTTATTTTTTTAGGCATTGGTAGTTGTTTAAGGATCGCCTAAAGAAGAGGTCCAACATCTGTATTTGTACTCTATAATCCAGCCTGTAGTCAGTATGATCTGCTAACATGCTTTGGCCTAGGGGCACCCTTTTTAACCTTTGTGACATGCAAGAGGATACAGAGACATGGGCTCTGGTCCCTGGTCTTAGGACTGTCTGTGTATTTAACATTACAGAGGTGTTGAAAGAAAAACAGTACAGGAAGAAGAGGCTGGAATCCAGATCTCCTCTGATCCCAAGAGTGGCCTTTGGCATCTCTCACTGCCCTGCTGCTTGCGGGCGTCTGCGTGCCCAAGCCTGGGCTTGGCAGGAGGTGCTCCCTCCCTGCCTTCCCTTCCCTTCCCTTCCTTTCCCAGGCTCCTCCGCCTGCAGGCGCCTGGCAGCTCCAGAGAGGTACGGCTATGAATTTGAAACCCCTCTGGGACAGAAACACCTCAAATTTCAGGTGTCTGGAAGTTTTAGATGACCTTTTAAGATGCTCGATTGTACATAGGGAAGACAGCGTTGATGCCCAGAGCTCCCCAAACACCCCCTTGGAGTGGGACACTGGGTGTTCAGGTGCCTCTGGGGTCCTGCCCGTTCCCCAGAAATCTCGTGTCAGCCAAGCCTGCCTCATAGGCCTTGTTCAGGAGAAGTTTCAACCCACAGTGGGAGTTTAGCCCAAGAAGAAACATGGATCATAGTCTTTCTCCAAGAAAGTTCCATTTTTTTGTCACTCTAGAACTAATACTAAAACTGTATTCAACATGTTTCTATGCTTTTTTTCAAATTGCAGCTCACAAACTGACAATTTGACAGGACAATGCATGCTGGTTTTAACTCCCTAATGGTACAAATTCATGTTACGTTTTCACAGTAACAGACATGTAAAGTTTCATGAAGTAATCCACTGAATCTGTCACATTTGCAAACAGGATTTTCCTAATTAAAATCTTTTTGTTTTAAAATTAGCATACACTCAGTCGTTCTTGCCATTTTGAATGAGCTATATTACAAGCTGTTGTGCACAGTTTATGAATTAATTACAATAATGTTAAAGTGTCTATTCCTGTAAAGTTTTGAAAAAGGTAGTTTGCACGAATGCAGTTTTGCAGAGTCAATATTTTTAAATCAAGGTAGGCACAGGCATCCCAGGAGAGTGAGTGACAAAATCTACTTTTTACCATTAGAAAACAGGAAGCAGGCATTCCGACTTTGACCAGCTGGTAGAGTCACTGAGAACTGGCACTCGCCAGGAGGTCCTCATTGCTTTCACATCGTATTGATGTACTAAAGAGCAAATAACATTCTTTGGAGAAATCGGGCTGGAGCATAGGATGATGGGAGCTGTAGTCTCTGTGTTTGAAAGCTGTGAGCAGTTGTGCTGCATTTCAGATGCATTGGGCTCTTCGTCAGGCGGTCTAAAGCAGGAGGGATGGGACCCAATTTGCTTCTGCAGAGCAGTGTTTCGGCAAGGAGCCCTTGGGATCTGACAGGGTGCTTTTGTTGTCAGCAGAATGTTAATGCAGGTAACTGCTGCTGCATGAGTGAGACTCTATACTTAACCTGATTCAGTGCTTTTAACTTCTTAACTAACTGGTTTATTCTTTACATATTCTTACGTTTAGTCTCCTTATTGAGAACTAATCACCTAAGTAGTACAACGGGATTCTGGGTTGGTTGTTTTTTTTTTCAAGTAACAAAAATATGCCAAGGTAAGATCTGGATTCTGCTGCATGTTGCTGATCAGAGGGGTGACTGAGCCCTGGGGTTTAACTTCCAGCTTATCCATCCTAGTAATTTCAGCCTGAAGTCCATGGACATGGATTGAAAGGATTCACACAGGGCAATTAGGAAAACCAAGATGATATGCAAAATCCAAGCCTGTGAAATGTCTAAAAGGGCTACAGCCTCCACTGGAAAAATGTAAGGGCTACATAATTGGAAAAGTTTGAAAGCACTGTTTTATCCAAATCAGTGTTCAGGTGTGCGTGTCTTACAGGACCAACAGACATCATAAGGCACTAAGTGCCTTTCAGAATGAGAAATACTGCAGCATGTGAACTCTGAGAAGTGTTTGTGTTAGACCTTGATGCTAGCTGAAAGCCCCGAGTCTCGAGCACATTCCTCTGCAGCGTGCTGGGCGCTCACCCTGCCCTACCCGTCAGCTGAGCACATCACCGCTTTGGAAAGTCAGTACAGCTTTACTGCATCTGGTATCATGGTGCTACTCCTCCACCAGTAAAGAACCTGTGCCTTGTGGTCCTCGGGGCTCGGGCTGTGCAGCTGCAGCCATCTCCACCCCTGCCTGGGCCCTGCAGCGCAAACCAGGCTCGGGGGGTATGAGGAGGATGAGAAATGTGGGAATGTGAGACATCAGGCAAGGAGACAGAAAAGGGAGCTCTAATGAGACAGAGCCAATAGTAGTCTCCAGTAATTAGTCTAGTGATCAATAGACATCAAGTGAAAGTGTGGTTCTTTCTAGACATTTTAAGCAATCTAAATATTTCCATACTAGAAATACTATTTTTAAATGCATTTTCCAGAGCAGTTTTCTGAAAAAGTTGAAATACTTAGTAGAAAATGTTCGTGTCCTTTAAACCATTGGAATGTCCCCTGAGAGAGAGAGAGGCATATTGTCAAAACAAGAACAAAACAGTGTTTTCCTGGGGGAGCTTCCACTGAAGTCAAAGATTTTCTGAATTAGTACAGGCACAGGGAGCCTTCGGTGCCAACAGTCCTATACTGCCTGTGCCTAACTCTTCTAATGCTAAGAAAAGTATATTTGGTGCAGTTTCTGTGGGTGCCGTATACCCACATTTATGTAGGAGTTTATGATTTGACAACAGTGCCTTTCAGGATGCGTAGACAAATTCTCAGAAATATGCAGAAATATAATAATATTCAAAAGCAGTGTAAGTGGTACATTTATGTTCAGTAATTTTGGCTTTTATCTGTGAAACACAATTTTAAAGAATGGCTTCATGAGAGAAAGGAAATTAAGATTAAAAATATATAGTAATGGATCATTTTACAAAGTCTTAATAAGAGAAAACAGTAGCTTTAAAATAAGGCTAGAGCAGAGTTGTGTATGACATTTTCATGGGTAAGTGGGAGGGATCAGCATTTCCACAGACCTTTGTTTGAAGTCGGTAGACTGCTGAATCAGTTTCTAAATATTTTTCTTTGACTGGGAAGCTGGATAAAATTACTGTATTTCCAAAGTCTCTTGAAAAAAATCGTGTGCTACACAAGACTGGCAAAGGAGGTTACAGTGACCAGTGTCCACATATTTTAATCCTCTAAGGTCATTTCTGTATGCTTATCTCCTCTTTTTGGTCTGAAACTTCATTTCCCTTTCACAGCTGTGAATTCTCTGGTGGGCCCTGCAGATGGATTTGATAAATGCTGCTAATATCACCTTCTGATCTGCCAATGCTCTGACTTTGGTCTGTAGGTCTTGATGAGTAATTGCCGTTGTTCTACTCCAATGACTGAATTAAGTTGCCCTGTTTTAAAGGGTTCATACGTGTGTGATTTTAGCCAAGGTGGCCCATTGCAGCATACCAATGGACACTGACCTTTTAAGAGTGCCTTATCGCTTTAAACTGAAGCAAGCAAAATTACCCTGATTTCTACAACTGGCTAAACTCTGCTATAATCCTTTGATTACTGTCAAGCTACAAATATCAAAATTTAGTATTACAGATAATTGTTCTCTTTGGCCAAAGCACACACTGCTTAACCACATATGGCACCATGAGCTATAGGGACAGTGAACTGCAGCCCATACTCCAGCCCTGGGACGAGGGAGCTCACTGGAGTCCCCATCGGAAGGAGTGCACTGTACTGAGACCATCCATCCAGACCTACGCAATTTTTTCTTTCTGAGTGGCGTACGGGTTCTGCAGACAGTGCCTGTGCAGGACTGCATACCCTGGTGTCATGCATTGCCTTCTCCTTCACCCTTGTATGTAAAGGTTCTTGTACATCATAGCGCTGACAAAAAAAGGGGGAGGAAAAAAGGAAACTCTTCAGCAGCTTTTACAGGCAACACAGTTGCCTGGAAAAACAAGTTTCTGTAATTCCCTTAGGAGGTGATGGGCACTGTAACTGATACAGGCAACAGCCCTAAATGCTTTTAATTCTACTCAAATTAAAAAGGGAATATCTTTTACTGCAAATGCAGTCATTCTTTAATTCTGTGCAGAGAACTTCATTGATATCAAGCCAATTCCTATTCAGGTCAAGAGAAGCTTGAGTATACAAATTAATTGAAGCGTTTGGCTCCTGAAGTTTGCTAAATGGAAATACATAACTTCAGACTGCAGAATCCTATCAATAAATGTAACCTGTTTTTAAAAATGATATTCCGCCCTGTGAGTTTTTTCTCACAGTCAGAGGCCAGCAGATGCATGCTGCGTGCCTTCTTACACATACTGCATGGCTGCGTTCCCTGAGGCGTATTATTTCTGTGTCTCATGGGGTATTAGCTAACTATAGATATATTAGTCATATGTATGGATGGTATTTTCATTTGGAAGATGTTAATCAAACGTTCATGTTGGGCTGGTCACTGGACAATGTAGAGCAAATATCTTGACATAGTATCAGCAACTCAGTGGTTACAGCAGATAAAACATAGGCCCTGCATCATCGTTGCTATCATTTAGGTATAGATACATTGGTGAAATTGAGTTGGGGAGAAAAACAGTCTTCTGAACTGCCTATGACATATAGTTCTGGAATTAACTTCCAGCCACAGCATTTTAAAATCTCTGTGTAATTGCTCAAATTACCCCAGCACATCATGTAACACCTTAAAGATTTGGTTCTTAAGGATGATCTTATAATGAGTAAATTAAATAGAACAATATATTGATTTTTAGGCTTTTAACTTAATTTCTTTGTAATTTTTAAGGCATTTAGAGTGACAGACATACTCATGTTTACTGTTACAGCAATGACATTATTCACAGTCCTGTTTAGTGTACAATACGGAAGTGAGCAGTTTGTGCTGAAAATTGCCATGAACAGAGTTTGTTCTGTGTGGTTTTTTTCTAAATACAATGTTACATGCTTAAAAAATAAAGACATTACCCTGTGAGATTCTGACTGCTCCTCAGTATCATCTTGCCTATATTAATTTACATTCATTTTCTGTAGTGCCAAGGAGCTCCAGACACCCGTGTACCTGTCAGAAAGCAAATACAATTAAATGATGGCCGTGTCAGGTCCCATTCCTTCTCTTATTAAGTTGCATTGAGGGAAAGTGACATTTATAACTGTTTGTGACAAGACCTAGTGAACGCCTTGGTTTTTCACCAATAATCTTGCATTTTGAGATTACAGGCTTAAATGAGAACCCAAGTGCTTTTAATACCAAAAAAAAGTAATAGTTAAAGCATGCTCTCCTACTGAAAAATTAACTGGAGTTTTCTCAAAATGCACAGTTCAAGTTTTCATCATTTCTCCCCCTCATCTCCCCCACTGTCTGCAGTGGTACCAGGTAAATAAAGAAAAGGTGTTAGGTGGGTTCGCACTATGCAGTCCTGAACACACAAATAACTTGTCATTACCCTTTGTAAGAATGAGCAGATGTCTGTTTGCATAGTTGTGGACACATTTGAACAGAAGGTTACAGATACTGTAACATAGTCACTTAACATCTAGGAAAAAATAAATAATTTGTTAAAATTAAGTAATAACTTAAAAATAAAAGTTTGTGCAAATAATTCAGTGAAAATATTTAACTGTTTGACATGTGAGGATGAACTGTCTACAACAAGCATTCCCTAAATATTTCTTCTAGGCACCTGGTTGGGCTTTGCCATCCAGCTGAGTCATCGTGAGGTTTTGGCTTTGTCATTTCAGGTTAAAGATGTCCCTTTACCTGGGGAAACTTGGGGAACTGATAGAGAGCACAGCACACAATACAGTCTTGTTCCTATTATCTGTCCTCTCTGTCACCAGTGTCAGCAGCTCATCTGCATAGCACAGACACAACTAAACAAGGAACTGCAGCAAATAAACACATCAGAAACTTCTTTGGATAGTAATGCACGTCAGAATGCTTAGTCCTCTAAACCCCAGCCTTCATTTAGTTTGCAAATATCATCATAGCAAGAACAATCCGAATGTATAAAATTTTGAAAGTGTGAATTAGTGTGAGAGGACAATGCATCTATTTAACTTCACTAGCCCTTGGAATGCCCATGAGTAATTTATACCATTGTGTTCTATGGAGCATTGTTCTTTTATTCAGTCCTTGCAGTTTTCACACTTCAGAAATAGCCCCCTTTCTCCTGATGCTTCCACTTGCCTGCTCTGATCTCTTTACTTGGCAGCAGTAGGAAAAATGTATTTGCACTGTATTAATAGACATATATTTCAAAGAAAAGTTTTAACTGGGGATGGTAGATTTTTTTTCCTGTTTTCATAGCCAGTTTGTATGTATGTATTGTGGGTATACGTGTATCTATACATACTTAAATATAGGATCACAGCCTGGAAACATGCATGATAACCCATTTTTTTCTGAAGTATGTTAAGATTGCTTCAGTAAGAATAGTGACTGAACCATCCCAACAATTTTAGGATTCAGCTTATTATTAGATACATACTGTAAGTTTCCACACAGATGTTTATAAATATTTATCCAAACATCTTGGATACTCAGGCTTTTGATCAGATGTTAAAACATGTACAAATTATCTGCAGTTACTTGTATTGCGAAATCTTTTCCAGCGTACCATCACAGAGTTTGGTGTCAGATGCACTAAAACAGGGAAAGCTGCCCATTAATTGGCATCCTCCTTTAAAACTATGTACATACAGCAACACGGCAAGTAGAAACTGAAGAAGGCCGGGTGGGCCTTAGAGAGGTAGCTAATCAGCAGTGCAGGTGGTTCAGGTAGCTGCTTTTCACACAGATAATTAATGTGTACAAGTAGCTGCTAATTGCACATTTCAGGAATGATTTATGAGGTGGCAGAGGGGAAAGAGGGGGACAATCTAATTTCTTTGGGAACCTCTGCCATTCATACAATGGTATCAGCACAGCTGTGAGATGGGACATGATTAATGAACAGCAGGCAAACACGCCGCCATCGTACGGGATACTGTTTGGATGACAGGCTTGTCAAAATAGAAAGTGGCACTTAGAGCGACGGCCAGTAACAGTGCAGATTATGAGCTTTTTGTCTTTTAACTCGCTAATTCACCCGGACGTCAGGCTTAACACCAGCCGTGGTTCTGAAATAAGGTCGTTCGTGCCCATCAGAACAATTACTGGTTTAATGTGGACGATTACCATTGACTTGTTATGAGCAGGTTTGTGTTTATGAACAAAAGACTGCAGATATTTATTTTCTTTGTAGAGGTCCGGGGGAAAACAAATTTGGCAAGGACTAATATTTATACAGGACATTAAATTTAGACTTATGAACATCTCTGTTAAATATTGCTTCCAGTACTATATCTTGGCTGCTGCCTGGGAACACATTTTACCTATTGTCACGTATCCCTCTTTCTGCTATCTGACATGCACCACCCAAAATAGGTGTACAAAAACACTGCTTGTCTTTGCTTAGGAAGAGTGATGTGCACATCCTTGTGTTTGTTGTACCTTCTTATCTGAGCTAAAGATAATATTAAGTAATATGATACTTTTTGCTGGCATTTTTGTGGGCTGATTAGCATATCAGTTTGCTGTACTTTTTAATGCTAGTCTAGTTTATCTTTAAAAAGATTGCTAATAAAATTTGAAAAAAAATAGCCATCTTGAAATACTAAGTGTACATATAGGTCACTGCTGTAAAAAGCCAGTGTTATTGTGTTTCAGTGAGAAGAAAAGGAACATTTTGCACACTTTTCTCAATTAACTGTTTATGTATCAAAATAGTACTGACTGTTTTGCACGACGTTTTAAAAACTATTACGTGAGGGATATACCTTAAGCTGTGTAATCAAAGTCTCTATTTATTTCCTTTTATATAATGTAGTATTTTTAGATTGCTTCAGTTCAACATGAAAGAGTGAATACATTTATTTCTATCTTTTATAGCTTTTAGAATTTGACAGAGAGCTGTCAGTCTTTAAAGACAGATTGTATGAACTGGACATCTCATTTCCTCCCAGGTAAGATTCATATATAATCCATTTATTTATTTAACTATCTAGCTAAAAGATACTTGTTACTAGCACTGTGGGTAAAATGTGAGTGTTCCCATACATACTGTAGAAATGATAATGATCTTCATTCCTCTCATAAATGTTTAGTCTTCCCACGTCCCCTGTACCACTCCATAAACAGTGACAGTGCAGTCCGCATGCCGATAGTGCTGTATAGCTCATCATTTGGATTCAGCTGATCCTGTCTTTTATAGCTGCCCTTAAAATAGACCTGACGTGATTGTGTGCTAGGAGATGTGTAGCTACTTTTAAGCACTGGACCCAGATAACCTGTTAAAGTACTTTATTGCAACCATAAAGGCAGTCTTTGCCTCAAGCTTTGAAAACTGACGAGCAATGGCACTCACTAGCAGTAGACTCGAAGTGGGGGTGCAGAGCCTAATGCCATCACTCAAGGGGGGATCCAAAGGAACTTAGATTCTGCTTTTTCAGTTTCAGTAAACATGTCATGTAAGTGTTAAGACTATTAGAATAATGTGGGGTTTTTAATACACATGCATGATTTTAATCAGCTGTGTCCCTTAGGTGAATTTTAGCCATGAATAGACAAGTATTACTGTCATACAAAACCAAGATTTTTGCAAATGGCAGTCCTGTTCAGGAGAAATCTGTGGAAAATTTGGTATAGTTTTAAACATGTATGGCCCCTTTCCAAGAAGGAAGAAGTCAAATCTCACAGTTGCTTTTAAGGGAAAGAAATACTGCATTCGCAAAGAAAGTTAAAGTTCAAGAAATCATAGATAAAAACATACTTTTTATATACTTTTTTCTTTTTAATAGATAAAATATTCTTAAATATTGCTATTTTGTCCTTTATGGACAGATAGAAAAGTATGATGTTTTGGCATACACTAAGAAAAAATTTGGAAAGCTTGCCTTTTTGTTATCATAATCTCATTATTTCTCACCAGCCAGCTGCGATACTGATTATATTGATCCCTTGGGACAATGGAAGTATGCATGGAGAGGTTACCGCCGCTCTAAATTGTTCTTATTGATTGAGTATGATAACAGAAGACCAGCAGTGTGTACATCTTTTGAGTGTATTTCATTAGTTGTCTACCTGGTCAGGGTAAAAGGAGGTGAGGGGAAATAGAGATAAATTTTTTACCAGAAATAGACTTCTACTTGATTTCACCAACATCAGTGCTTTCAGCCAGAACAAGGTTTGGCAAAAATACGTTGTTGCATTGAATGGTTTGCAGATTCTTCAAACATTTCTGTCAATACGGTTTGGTGTCATTCTGCTCTCAAGCAAAGATCAGAAATTCAGTGTGAGTAGTCTTTGTATCTAAGTTGTGCTTTTCATCTGTCTGTGAAACATCTGGCCAAGATTTAAACCCTTGAAAAATTTCTTCTCACAAATACATCCAGATCTCAGTAGAGATTTCTGTTATTATTTTAGTGGTTAAGTTTCTTGCAAATTATACCTAGACTGGGTACAACCCAGGATTTTCCTCACAGCTACCAAGGGCTGTGCCCTGTGAGGTGGTGGGCAAGTAATAAATGAGACTTCCTCTCCTTTACATCTCGTTGGAGCAAGGAGTGGTGGGAGGTCTCCATGAATGAAATACAGGTGGAACAAAAGGCAGAACTAAAACTTCACGGGAGCCACCTGGTAGCTGTGCAGGGAAGGGCACAGCTAGGACTCAGAAGGGTGAAGCCTCAGGCCAGCACTGGGTCTCCAGGCAAGGAGACTGAAACTTGCAGAAGCAGCCAGAAGAGGAAAGCTCTAGCAAGTTAGATGATAAGAGACTAGGACAATGAGGCAGGGCTGCAGAGGATGGAGGACTGGGCAGGGATGATCTGGGGTATTGGGGGGAGAGTGGTGAAAACCATAGGAAGAGCGAGATGGCCGCAGGATACTGCCCGTGGGACGTGACAGCGAGTTGGTCTTGCCCTTCCCAGGTGAAAACGAGTAGCTGGGAAAAAGATTTTCTGTGTTGCTTCCTAGCACTGATCCACAGAGAGTGATAGACTGCTGATGCCAGATGCTGGAGTACCTAGGAATCCCTGCCAGGCCGAGGTATGGCCACTTCTCCTTGAGATATGGAGCTTGGAAGTGGCATAATGTCAGACTGTATAAAGAGAGAAAGAAGCCTTGGGGCAAAATGGAAGATGTTTGACAAAAGAATTAGAAGTTAAACTGGGCATAAATAGGGCTTGTGAGAGCTGTGACTGAGAACTGCTGACGTTGCTACAAAACCAGCAGTGAGTTTGGGGGGAGTGGATGGGGAGAAGCATATGAACAAGAGCAAGAAGAGGTAAATTAAATATTAGTCAACTGCATTTGTACTCTCTGCTGCCTCAGTATCTGAATTCTTTGGCACAGAGCATTAACATCCAAATGATATACTTCAATACCATTAACATTTTAAGCTACTGTATGTACTGTATGAGTCTATTATCGTCTAGAACAAAAATACTAAATAAAGTGCTACGCCAGAGATGAACCCCTGGTAAAAAAAAATGCAAGACCAGGTGCAAATGTTCCATCCCAGAAATCCCTGTGGATGAAACGCAGATTTTGACTTTGTCTAATTGAGGTAATGAGTGAAATGAAAGAAATACCCTGTAATATGAGCTAAGTATCATTTCTTCTTCCCTCCCCTGCCCACACGCTTGCAGACTTGGCTAGGTAATTACAGGAGCAGCTCTGTGAGGCCATAGCGCTGTCATCAAGGAGGACAGTCACCAACTTCTGATGGCAACTTATCCGTTGCCAGCTCCTTCTTTCTAAATTTTATTACTTGCTTTTGTTTCCTTGCAAAGCCAAAGCCAGATCTAGTTCATACTCTTGTTTTGTACACACCACCAATATTAGAGATTAAATATTTCAGTAAGTACAATTTTGGCTTGCAAAGTTAAAGTTGAGGCAGCTGAGCCCTAGCTGTCATTGATCTGCATTACAGGATGTGATGGACTCAGGTCTTGCATTCACTCCCCTCACTACCCCAGAACAAGGGGCTGTCATACCCTCGCTCTCGGCATGATGCCTGCCGTGGGCATCTTCGTATGGCTCCGCAGGAGGCGGCACCCTGGCTCCACAGCTGCTGACAAATCCTGCCCGGGGCAGTGGCCAGCAGTCAGATTACTCTTGCTTCTGACCAAGATCCTGACCACTTCTTGCCATCGAAGATCCCATAACATTTTTGCAAGAGCATAGTCGTCTAGACAGATGTTCTGGCCGAAGTCCCGGTAGTTGGATTCCACCTCCCCAAACGCACTGTTACTTGAGTTCAGTTTGGTGGTATTCCTCACTTCCTGCCCCAAACCGCTGCGCAGCGTGCTGGTGCTGTGCTGATTGCTGCTGCACTGCAGTGCTAAGGGACGCTGAACTCAGCAGTTATCTGCAGACCGCAGCTCTTTAACTCGCTTGGATGCTTGTAAAAAAAAAGATCTGCACTACCAAGGTGGAAGCAGACACTTCTGAGCAGGGACCCTGGCCAAATCTTGGGAAACGGTTGTGAAGGGTTGTTTCCAGCTTCACCCATTCACCTCTATTCCCACTCAGTTCCCAACTTCGGGGCTTTGAGAACAGTCTGGGGAGTGGGAAGGGGGTACAGCATAACGTGGCAAACCCTTCCTCGGCCTCCAAAGGCCCACAGAGAACCAGCCCTGCGGCTGCTGTTCTCACCTATGTTGAAGGGGAGCAGTGAAGGGGATAAACGTGCAGCTTTGCCTGCTACTCACTCTGTTTCCTTCTTACAACTAAGTAATAGTAATAGTAATAAATAGAAATAAATTTTTTATATACTGAAAGCTGGCACTTCCTTTGTGGCATGGAAGGGATACTAACCCTGAGTTTATATAACACAAAATTTCTTTGAACTTACGCAGACACTATTGAAAAAAATATGAGAATTGAATATGAGAATATTGCTAAAAATATAAGATGTAAAATCAACAAGCTAAACTCATGCATATACAAAGAGCAAATTGGCTTGATGTTAGGGTGCTTCTTTTCACCCATCCCTCCTCGTGTTCTGGGTTATATGGCAAGGGAATCCTGCTTTCCGTTGTGTAGTCCTTGCACAGGTGCCAAGCCTCAGTAAGAAGTCTTGCCTAAGTGAAGCACTGCAGAACTGGATTTATGGTTGTTAGAGTTACTGCAGGTCAGTGTCCTATTTTTGTTCATGAAACTAAGCACATTGATTTTCCTGGAAGAAATAATATGATTTCTTTTTCTTTGTATTGAAATAATGACCACAATGTGCTATTAACTGCAAAACCAGGTATTTTGAATAAGCAAAAAGCAGTGGTTTTAATGTAGGACATTTTCTTTTTAACTTAGAATGTTTTCATTCATGTGAGAAAGAAATTAAATGTATGGCCTAAATGTCTTGGTTTCACTTCCTAGTAGTTTTTCATCCATTTTTCCCTCATTTTTTCTTTTCTTTCAGGGGAAAAAAAAAAATCTGTAGCTTATCATGACTTAGCTGCTTGTATATACTGTTTGTAAATACAAGCTTAATATATATTTGTCATATATCCAGTCATCCTAGATTTTGTATTTTTAACCAAAGGAGGATATGATCAGTCCTGTGTATTTAGAAACTAGTTCTTTAAGCTTCTTGGTATTCTTAGCTAGAAAGTGTATGGCGCATCCGTTTGTTCTGCAAATGCATCAAACAAAGCCTTTTTCACTGGAGGGAGAGACAGAGAAAGCTCTAGTCACTTTTTGTGTCAGGCTTATGGCCTTAATTAGTGAGCATTTGAATTTAGAAGGAAGTTGTAACCAATTGTAATGATAGCCTCAAAGTAGTACTTCAGAATTTGTTTCATGCATGATATTTGAATTATGGTCCATTGATTCAGTCTATGAAGTACTCTCTGCTTCTGTTCTTGATCCATGGTGTTACAGTCTTACGTCATGGGATGCTGGCCAACAACTGAAGACAGAGTATCTTGGTTAAAATGGTACTCAATACATCTTGTACTACAGTTCACATCTCTCAAAAAATGAAAGATCAATTAGGACAGTTTTCTGTTTCTTTCATTTGCTTCATCATTTGTGCATACAATTAATTGCCTGATTTGCACACGGAGTTCTACAAATCAATAGCACAGTTGTGTTCCTGTCTTTCTTGTAAATTTTTCCCTCAGAAAGCATGCTTGAGATTCAGTGTACTGCTGAGATAAATGGAAAAGGTCATATCCCTTTGAGTTGCAGCAGACTAAGTTACTTATAAATTCATTTTTATCAGCATAAACTGTTTATTCTCTGGACTTTGTCATGAGATCTTATTGATACACTACCATAGCTGGCCTGGGGTTGAAAGCTTTACTCCTTTGAGTCGGTGGTATTTTTGTGGTTAACTTCAGTGGGGCCAAAATTTCACCCTGAGCAGTTTTCTTGGTTTGTTTTCACACCACTCGTAAAGCAGCATTACACGGTAATCCAGATACCTCAGGTATAAATATGTCTAGATAGAAACATGCTGCACTGTTATTGACCCATATTTTACCTTACTTCCCAGCGTAACACTGAATGCAGCATGACATCCTAGTCCTAACCTCCCAGCCAGTGCTGGCTGGGGACCTGACATGTCCAATGTTGGACAACCAACTCCAGTTCTTCATAAGAGAGCTTTGTTTCGAATGAAAACAACTGGTTTTGTAGCATAAAAATAAGGAAAGTCCTAATTAAAGTAATAAGTAAGAAAACAGTTTATTTTCATGGTGCCAGGTGTTATGGTGAATGCATAAGATAGAACGTCTTTCTTCTAGAGGAAAGCCTTGAGTTAAGCTAGCTCTGAACAGCGCTTTTGTCATGAACTGCAGGCAGTGAACCCAGTCCTGAATTCTCACACCTTGGTCCCCATTCCTGCTTATTTCAGCAGCACCATCACACGTTCATGCACTGTACGGATCTCCTCTTCAAGACTGCAAAAACTTGCTCATAGACAGAGGGTGACCAGAATTGTTTTTCTCTAATAGTATTTTTCTCAGTTACGACTACAAAGGTATTTCGGAATTTAATTTTAAATTTGAGCCTGTGGTTACAAAAAATGAGGGTAAACATATTGCTGTCCTAGAAAGTATTTGGAAGTTTTGGTGTCCTCAGAGTGCTTACATACTTAAGAGTACGGACTGAGAAAATAAGCCAATCTCATACTTGCATATTCTCAGTTTTCATTTAAAATTATGAAATTCTGTTGCAATGATCTGAACAGAGAGAACGTTTTTGTACGTTCTGTGTTTTAATTATTTCGTATTACTATATCTGCATCTTTTGCAATTAATTTCTCAGTCCTTTCTCCTTAATTTCAAATGAAGCCATGACAGTCATGTAGGCATATATTTTCATACTGATAAGAATTTTTCTTAAAGGAAATCACTATACTTTGCTCTTTAGATGAACCTTCTTATAAGCATATCGTTATCCAAAATTTTCATACTCCATTTTAAAAGTTATAATACCTTCTCGTAGAGCACCGTAAGTTCTGCATAACATCACATCATGATACAGTGCTGTTCACTGGTTCCGGTTTGGAGAAACAGCCGGTGTCCGAGCTCGGCAGTTCGGCACAGGCTGCCAGCAGCGGAACAAGCAGCACTCTGGTGCCTTCTGCTTTGCCGCCAAGAACGCAATGCGAGCTGTAAATACACCTTGCTCGTGCTCAGTAAGCTATCCGTCAGGCCAGGCACGACAAGCCCTGGCGCTGCTCAGCCCCATGATGAATTTGGCTTTCCGGTGTTACTGGTGACCCTGGAGCCAGAGTGACGTGACGCTGCCCTGGGGACGTGCTCGCGCTTCGGCTGGGCAAGGGGCCAGGGGGCTTGTTTAGGTGCAGGACACACCTTGGGACACAAATGACAACAGTGGGCTTGGTTCTCAGGGGAAAGGAACTGCTGAATTGCCTTAATACGCTGATAAAAATCTCCCATATTCATAAATGTTAGGGAAACTGACCTTCCATGAGACTTTACAGGAATGGTAGGGAAGAGTTACCACTCTTGCTGTCTAGGATTTAGGGAAAATAATAAAGAAAAGAGTAGGAAGTGAAAAAAACAAAGCAAAAGGCATTTTTAATGTGCTTTCTCATAAAATGCACCATTTAGAGTATGAAAAAATGCAAATTGTCTGTTATAAAAAAACCTCAAGATTCTTCTTATCTTTTTATTTAGGGACCTAGAATTCTTAAGTGGTCAGACCTTCTTGTTTGCAGTTTTTCATTACACTGAGATGGCATTTCAATATAAGTAGTAATAGAAATGTTGACTTCTTGAGTAATTTTGTAACTATAAAATGCCATAATGAAATGATGATGTGTTGCAATACTTCTCTGGTTTTTTGTTCTTCTTCACGTATTTATAGTTGTCAATTTCATTACGCTCTTCAAAGTTCATGTACAGCGTGCTTTTCTATAGTTTGTTACCTTCTCAGTTGACTGTAAACTACATTCAATAATCAGTTGAGTAATAATAAGAGAGCACTTAACTCTTACCACTTGTTAGAGAAAACATCTCAGAAATCATTATTCACAGGTCTTGGCAAAAAATTAGATCTTTGGGTATTTCCAGCTACTGTATCATGCTTTTTAATACCAGCTTTTAAAAACTGAACTTTATATACACCTTTTCTTATTTTCTTCCCAGTCCCTGTGCTGATGGTTCCTAAAAATAAAATTTTGATGTTGTAATAAATATCAAATAAAAAGTTACTTTTTAATTCTGTGGAGAGTGGAGACCCCATACTGAGTCAATAATACTTTAAAATATTTCTTTTTAAACTACTGACTTCTTGTTTGTCTCTAAGCAATGGTACAGATAATTCTGAAAGGAAATTGAAATACCAGAGGCCTCTTTCCCGGCATTGCTCTATTTGCCAAGTTTAGACAGCCATGGAGAAAATAAGAACATTGCTGTACAGCTGTCTTGTCACCGTTTGGTGTTTAAAAAAGAACTGAAACGAAGCTGATGCCCTCCATAACAAGTTAATGCAAATACTCCATGCTTTTTGATCCTTTGAGGGAGGACCCACCTTCATTTAAACCCTCTGTGGGAAGGTGTGTTAAGTTGGCTATCCATTGTGAAAGACTGCATAAAAACACAGTGTAGTGAAATTAATATAACCTTGTAGTCCTGACTTAAATCACTAAAAGCCAGGACAGTCAATTCTATATTTAGAAAAGCTATTTTTCAAGGCTTTATAAGTTTATAATGACCATTAAAATTTATTGCAAGTTGAAACTTGACATAAGAAATTTCAAAACAAGAAGTAAAATGCTTACTTCCCTTTGGTTCACAGCAAGATCTCAGAAGAAGAGCACCCTGTTGCATGCGTATTTTCCTATCCATATAGCATACCTCCTTTGGGTTATTCATTTTGAATATAGCAGGCACAAGGTCAAAAAGACAAAGTACAAAAGTAGAGGATGCTGTCACCCCGTGGCCAGCCATCCGCCTGTAAGTGGAGGAGCAGAGATGAGCTCTGCTCTCAGGGTTGCTTCTGCATTTCACAGGAAACAATCACTGGACAAAATATGAAAAACAATTCTAGGAGTGGAGACCAGAGCCTTGGCATGGTTGATAAGATGGCAGGCAAATGAGGATTTTTAGAATTACCACTTTGGCCTTGATTGGGTATAAATTAAATTTAAGTGCTTTGGTTTTATCTAGCCAGTAATCCACCATTTGACTTACTTTCTGCCCTTTCAAAACAGTGGTTCACTATGTTTTCAAACTACTAAGCAATGCACAAATGGCATTTGTTGGATTTTACATAAATATGTTAATATTTTTAATCATACATTAATTTTGGTACGTATAGATCATAATTATATATATAATAATAGTTCTGTGAGAATTTATAGTTATAGTGTATTATAGTTATAAATCGAATTGTAGCTATAAATTGAATGGTATTAAGGCAACACAGTAAATTCATGTTAATGTATATGCAAGTGGGTTTCCGCAAGGTCTTGATAGACTCTGTGTTACTGAATGTTAGCTTCAGGACTCTTTCCAGTCAACTTTGTATGGGGAGAAGATTCCAAAGCCACTTCTGAACTCTCCTACCAGCCACATCTAAAAATAGCATTTCTGCAGGCATACTTCTGGAACTCAAAACAAAACAAACCTATTGTTCTTCTCCAGTGCAAAACTGTAATTTAGTTTAAGACCATATGTCTGCTTGATCTTATGTGAATTTTTCATCCTGCCCTGCGTGACCATCCTGCTGCGGCACGGAGGGAGTGATGGTCAGGCAGTCGCCCCTCAAAAACATTCAGAACAAAGCCTTGACTGAGCATAGCACTTACAGCATCTGCTTAATTTGCAAGGCTGTCAATTATCTCCTCTGTTCAGCAGGGCACTTAATATGTAGGCATTTCTCTAAATTCCTCTTCAATTCTGAGTTCCTTTTAATTCTTTAAGTATGTGCTTATATTGCATCAGTTTACCGTCCTGTATAACCCGTGCATCACAGAGAAGCATGCTAGCGATGCAGCGAATGAACTTCCAAAGAAAAAACTCTCAGCCTGCTAGCTCATGACCTGTATGAGCTGAAGCCATTTTACCTCCGGTCAGCAGCCTCTGCCCACCGGAGTTGCCCAGCACATTCTTGCCCTTCACAGTCGGGATCACCAGAAACCTGCCATGGGAGAGGTGTCTGCAGAAAATGCAGCCATCTCTGCCAGCCGGCAGAGAAAAGAGAGTTGGGGTCAGTTGTTCCTCTCCCCAGGCAAGAGGCTAACCTCTTCAAAGCCCACCCCTTTCCTCATGGGTCTTCCCTTGGGCTGAGAATGGGAGAAGTAACAAACCACACTGCCTCCAGCAACAGCAAATCCTTCCTCAATCCTCCTGAAATTTGCTAAAAATGAAGGCAGGCTGGAAGAGGAATCACAGCTTAATATGAAATCACAGGCTGCATTACAAGTCTGCTATCTTTACACAGATAAAAGAGCTGTTCTAATGGAGTATTTTTCAGACATTATTCACCCATTCCTATACTATATTTTGAGGCCTTTTACTTTATATAGTGAATATTCATGTTTTCATCTCATTACCCTTTGTAATCTAATGTAGCCCATAGCAACCTTAGCCACTGGAGACTAAATACAATTCAGAATTTTAAACTCTGTAAGCTCTGTCAGTCACAGGCTCAACAGCCTGGCCGTGAGCAAACAGCAAGCCCAGTGTGAGGCTGGAAAAGAGTTTGTGGTAGTCAGCAATCATTGCAAAAGGCAGTAGGTGTGAAAAAAGAAGTAACGACATTGTGGTCAGTCAATATACAGGTGGGCAATTGTTACCTTTATCACTGTTCTCCATTAATTATTATAATTATTCTTGTAGCTGTTGTATAGCAAAGATAGGAGCTGACTTTAGCAAGAGTTCACACCCACCTACAAGGTTTGCTTTCAGATAAGTCTGCATGCACAGTAATCTCATGTATTAATCATTCTCTTAAAGGGACCTATTCTTGTTTGTTGTTGCATTAGGCTGTCATGTAATTTACTGGTTGGACATATGTTTGCGTCTTAGATATCCTCTGTGTGGTATTTTTCTCAAGCAGACCCTCTGCACTAGCAGTATCTTGGCTTTGACACCTCTCACCAGGAGACAGGTTGAATCCCGTTTACTCTTGGAAGAGTGTTTCTCCTTTGGAATTCCCTCTGGCTCTGGTCCCTTATTCTGTGAGAATCCTGTTTAGTCTATAATCTGTTTATTCTCTACCCTTGTATTTTGTCCCATGACCTTTTTTTATTATAGTAGGTTGCACAATGATACATATATTTTTTCTGGTCTAATTTGCACTACAGAGTGAGCTAGTCTGCTCTGCATGAAGCAAAGCCGTTTCCAAATGCACTCACTTGTTCCTTCCCTCCTGCAGAGACCGTCCAGAGAAAAACAGCTCTGCCTTTTGTACCCAGCCTTGTGGGTGCCACTGTACATATCTAGGTTGTCGCCCTTGGGTGTGAAATGGGAAGACAGGATGATGGGTTAGATTTTGATGGGCTGCCTTTACTTACCAGTGTCCTCACCAATTGGCCTGCATGTTTTCAGAGTACACAAACCATCTGCTGCCAGGACTGGTGCAGTACTCCCAAAGCAAAACAGGAGTCCCATTTCTTAGAACATTACCTCAGTAACACTCCTGGGTCCTGTTGTCTCACAAAAGGGGGAGTTACGCACTCAAATAGATTAAAAATTGTTAAAGCCCTAGATGATTTTTATGCTTGCTGTAACAGTTACATTTATAACACATGATTTTTCTGCCAATTAAGAAGTATTTTCCACTGAATAGAAATACTTTGTACTCGTTAATGCACTGTAAAACACCTTCCAGGTATCAGTGAGTTATCCTGAATCGCCAGCAGATCCCTCAGCCCCTGAGGAACAAATCCCCACAGGACGTTGTATAGTTGTCTGGGTTCTTCCAGCATCGAAGGCACATTCTGGAGCACAGAAACAGCTTCCCAGCTGGAAGCAGAAGAGACAGCTATCATTTCCTCCAAAACAATTAGAATTTAATCATTAAAATGGCTTTTAGACAGATCTTATCCCCATTTCTCTCCTCGCATTAAACCAGTACCACTCTCACCATCATTCTCAATTAATTTCCAAATTAAAATAGGGCGTTTCTTTAATTTGTGAGGAACTGGTAGAATTACCCAAGTAAGCAGTTCTGTTTGCTTTAAGGAATTGTGGCAAAGGGAAAAAGAAAGGAAAATCAATGAAGTAAAAAAGTTTCAAGGACTGAATATTATTGTATGCCATGTGTAAGGTGAGGATTACAGACCATGCTGCAAGCAGAAAGTAAAGCAAATTCTAAATAGATTATGGTCTTTGCTGCTAACCAGGCCGTTCATTGTATTCTTGGCTGAAAGTGCTGTTAAAAAGCCCGGTAGTTTGGAACCTGAACCCTGTCCCATGTGTTGCTTCAGCTTTGCACTGATTTTTTTCCAGTATGAGAATTTGTAAATTATAGCCTCAGAGTAACTTACTCTAAGCCAGGCACGTTCCCAGGAAAGACATTTAGCTCCATCACAGTCACATTCAGTAACATCAGACCGTTTTGCTGAAACAAGCCAGCACTGGGTCCTTCCCAACAAGCCAACATTATTAATAATTACATTTATCCACTTGTAATAGTAGCAGTATTACATACATTTAGTGAAGTACAACATTATTGTTATTAAAGCAATAGAGCGCGTTGCTCATTGTCCACTCGCTGAGGCATTAGTATTGCTGAATAATCCATTTTTGTTAACTGGGCTTCCCCACGATGCTCGTATTGAACAGCAAGGCGTAGCCCACCAGTTGCTATTAGCTGTGTGTCAGCCTCTTGCTCTGACGCAGGCTAAATACCCCACAGAGGGGCACTGGCGGCCGGCGGGATGGTGCAAGCGCTGGCGCACGTTCACATTGTCACCGTCGTTTAGCCGTAGGATGTTCGTAATCAGCGAGGGGAGATTTTCTCTATGGGAAGCATTCTTGAGGGAAAGTAAAGGGCCAGTTGTTGTTCGCTGGAAAAAGAAAGGGGTCTGGCTTTTTTTTTTTTTTTTTTTCACTGAAAAAGGTTCAGAGTTACACTGGTGATACAGAAATGTTAACTCTGAAGCATATTATAGACATGTATTTCCCAAAGAAGTACGTTAAGCCAAAAAGCAATATGCCCAACGTAAATCCATAAGAAAGATTCAGTGAAAAACATCATTTCGTTAACTTTCCTGTTTTGTGTTGTGCCCGGAGTTATGGCTTGAGTCCTGTTTACCCTTCTTACCCTGTGCTGCGGGATTGCCTGGGTGACCCCCCTTTTTATTGTCACCTTTGACTTTTGATTGTTGGCGTCATCACCATGGTGTTAGTGTAGCCTTTGCAAGTAGCAGCTGTTTAACGCATTGTACTTTAACTACTGTGTTTGCAGGACTGTGTTTACCCTCCTGATTTGGCTTAAGTGAGATGCATATCATGGCCAGTTAGCTCAGCAGAGCATCATGAAGGCTTATTAGTATTTTGGTGTATATGAAGCAGCTAATTTAATTCAAACAGTAACTTGTCTTACTGCTTAGCTTTAACTATCTGCTGCCTAAAGTGAGCACATGAAGATAAATTACATGGGGTCATTTGTTAGGAAGAGAACTAGGGAACCCAAATCTCTCCCTTTCAGATTCAGTGAAATATAAAATGGTAATTCAATTTGGAGGAAGAAACTAACGATCTGGAAGCTGACAAAAATTAGATGTTATAGTTTGATTGGTTGAATGATGTTTTATTGAAATCACACTCGTGTACTAGCTCACGCTAATGCTGAGTTGGGACCTTGTCAATTAAAAATATCAAAATATTTTTATTTATATCTTTGGCCTTACAACTTTCGAAGTCTGCAAAACTTGAACTGGCAGCCTACATTCACTGTCCTTGCTTCTGGTAAAAGCATCTTAGACAATCTGAAAGTGTGTCAGAACTAAAGGTAAATTTTCTTACAAAATACAAAAATAGTAAATAATTTTCTGATGAAAAGTGGTTGGGATTTTTCCTCTTTTGAAGTTCTCTCTCAATATCATATGTAAATAGAAAGACAAAGGGAGAGAAGGTTTAGTAAATGTGAGGACTCATACCCAACTTCACAAATAAAACGGACCAAATCTAAACTGTGTCTCAGCTCTTCTCATAAAGAGCTCAGTTTTCATCAATACTTTATAATTCCATTCTATCTCAAATATTTTCTATTAGAAACAGTTTAGTGAACTAAATGTGGGGACAATTAGTAGATGAAAACAAGTGGTCTTTGAATAGGAGGTATTTCCACGCCCTGAAACATTATAAAGTTTGCCTTAACATCTGCATATGAATCTAGACGTAGGATGCACAGTTTTTCATAATGACCTTTAATGTACTAAAAAAGATTACATAGCTTAATTTTTCCCCACTGTTGCCTACTGGGTATTGTCACACTTCCTACAACACTACTGGAAATGTCTAGACCATAGAAAGCAGAATCCCTAAAGCAACACCAAAACCCATTATCAGCAGCAAGGCATATTCACTCCGTTCACTATGTGCAAAAATGAGCTGGAAAGCAGAACTGTGTGTGACAGCTTTTAAAGGTAATAACACTCCAAAGCGAATTAATCGTTTCCTGTTAGAAAGTACATTTCACCCATCTCAGTAACACATTTTATCTGTTCTTACACAAGAGAAGAGTTCATTAGGAGCATTTTTCCTGACTGGAAATGCCAGTTAAGGAGACATTTATATACACAGTATTGTTGGCTTGTGTTTTAAGACACTGCTGACAGGATGGTTTATGATGTTAGAACACTTTTCACCCTGCAGTAAGTATTTTTGTAAAGGTGTCCAATCATCTTTGACAATACTTGTCAACAGCAGGAGTGCAATAATATTACTGATACTCTTAATGGTTTATTTTTCCCGAACAGTTGCCGAGTCACTCTCATCCTTATTAACTGTAATACCAGTAGTTCATTGGACAGCCTGCTCCTTAACAGTTACTTAACAATTCCTCGAAGAGTTTCATTAAATTTTGACAACATTGAGCATTATACTAATGAAGTTGCTTAAATTAGTACCTTTTGGAAGTTTTACTCAGAAAACCCACCTGACAGTAATCCTGGTTAAATGCAATTAATGTAACTGAAACAAAAGTTTGGGAAATAAGGTAGAAAAGCAGCTAGAAGGAGTATCCTGAGAAAAAATAAATCCTGAACAACTGGAGATAAATCGTACAAGCCTCTCGCATGGATGCTCCAGAACTGCCTGTCTGTCCATCATCCAGAGGCATATACAGTCAAAGTATATTTTGCATAACTCTACTGGCTGGCATATGCAGAGAATAACAGACTATTTTTGCTAGTAGTTATTCAGCTAACATGAGTGGTTAAGGTCCTAAATTTCAACTTTGCCACTGTTTTAAGCAAGGCAGAAAAGTTGTTCCACGTGGAATTCCCCATTTTTCTATTTGTATCTTTAAATATACATAATATTGTGTGTGTAAAAAAAAAAGTCAGTAACGATACTGAATACTAAAGTTAGGAAGTTTGTACAGTCTTAACTGATCTATAGCACCTGCATGTGTTAGCATTATATCTATTTATCCTTTATATTTCAGTGGTACCTAGGGGCCTTTATCTGTTATGTCATTATTTTTACATGAGCACTCACTCTTCATTCTCAAGATCACTGTTTTGTGTACGTTGCAGAAGATAGATTGTGATTGAGGCAGAATGCTACTGAAAGAAGAAAAAAAAAAGACATTCTTTGCTGTCTAGTCATGGGACTGAGAGAGCTGGTTCTCCCCTTTTCTCTGCCACAGTCACAGTTCTGATGGTCAAGGCTAATAATGCATGCACAGAAAGGTGGCACGATGCTTACCCTCTGGGAGATTAATACTGGAAATTTTAACGTTTGATTATTTGGTGTAGAGTCCTTGAAATTATTTTTATCAGATCTGCAGCTGTTTTTAACAAGCCTGTAATTGTTTATACAATTCATAGATCAGAAAATCTGTTAATTAGATTAACTGAGTTTTGAATTAAGAACTGTGAGTTCCTTACTTGCATGGAATGAGTGGAGGCTGGAGATGTCAGCAAAACAAAGCTATTTTAATGCACTTGATAGTAGGCAATGTTATGCTTAATGTCTTTTGGAAGATGTGTATTACAAGAATGGTTCTGCTTTTGGCATGCACACAAATTTAAATTTATGTTACTCTTTAAAAGAGACTATTTATGCTTTCTTTCAAAGAGGCAAGTGAGAAGTGGGGTTGAAAGGAAGGAAAAGAGGAGGTAAATTATGAAGCCACCCTAGAGAGAACAAAAAGTTAGTAATAAAATTAGCACACTTGTATCTTGGTTAGCCCATTGAAGATGGGGGAAATATTTTCCAGTCTCTTGAGTACCATCTTGAGTCTGTGCTATCTGGGCACTTGCTGTATTGGAAGAAGCAAAATAAGTGTCGTGTCTTTATGTCCTGCTTTTTCTGAAATACATGCTCTCCTGTTAGTTATCCTGTTGGGCACTCTGCAGCCTTCACAGTTGTGGGGCCAAGTTTGCCAGCTTTGGGAGATGTGTGTTTGCAGGGAGTGCAGGAGCACACCCAAAGGCTGCATTCTGGTGACAGATTTTGTGTACAAGACTGAAACTGAGTGCTGCTCTGTGTGGCAGTTCTGAGGCTTCAGGCATATTCTTTGTGTCTTTGATTTTTGCAACATCTTTCTGTTACGGCAGCACCAGAATCATCAGCCTGGCTTCCTGAAATGCTTATGCATCTGTCTGTCTCCTCTTTCGATTACTCCTATTGACTGGTTTTAAGTCCCATCAGCTGGTGGGAAGGCATCTGAACGAGGTTACATCATGTGAGACACCAGAGTATCCACAGGTGGATAAGAAAACCCTTATAAATGGTTATAACCTTATATAGGTTATAAGAAAACCCTTATAAATGCTCCAACCAAGTAAAAGCTTTAGAGTTCACAAGAAGATGATTCCATTCTGGAAACAGTCACGCTATTTTCATTCCACTGTTCATTTAACTACAGAACAGGATGATGGAGACAACTACTGGAGTGTATGTTGTTTGAAAAGTTTTATTCTGGAATAGCATACGTTCAGCAGTATGTTTCATGAAGATTTCTTCAGTGAGAGTCTTCTTAGAAACCTCTAATAGAGCTTTTATTTGCAAAAATCTGTTTAAGATAAATGGCATATAATAAATGAAACTATCCTATCCCCAAAACCTGTTTAGTCACAAAAAAGAATCCCTCCCAGCAATTTTGAGTCATACTCAGCTATGATCACTTTTTGAGCCCATCTACAAAAGAAGCCTGCTTATTCCAAAGTATTTGTGACCCTTCTAGAGCATGCAGGAAGAGATCAAATAGTTCTCCTTATTCTGGGGGGGGTGTATCTAGTTAGGATTTTTTATTATGTCTATGTCAGCATTTCACTGAGAGTGAGACTTGCACAAGCCAAAGAGGCAGTGGTGTGGAGGGAGAAGCCTTATTCACGGGAGTGCAGCAAGACAGAGTGCTCCACACTTCTGGCCTGAAGGAAGGATGCTGCTTTATAAAAAGAGCTTGCCCCACTTTATTGTATTAAATTATTACCTACAGATCATTTTGTCTGGATAACTTTTGCAGCATTTATTTTCATCTCTGTCCCAGCCATTAGAAATCTGATTTGTCAAAGATTTGTAAACTACAGTAACTTCTTGACCGGGTGATCAGCACTAAAGACCTTGAAAAATTGGCAGAAGTTTTCACCCTGTGAAAACGTTAAGATCAATAAAGCAAATTGATAAATACCATTTCGCAGAATATAGGCTCTTGGATGAAGTGCTGTAACACATAGCAGTAACAGATCACTCCAGGTACAGAACTTCATACTTTAAAAGCCATATAGTTAATGCTGTAAAAGGAAGGATTATATGAAATGTGATAGATTATTACACCTTATGTCATAAAAAGTAGCTTCAGTTATGTGGGGTTCCTGAGTAACTAAAGTAAGAGGTTTCCAGAAAAAGTCAACCCTTAAATTGCAGACAAAGAGCTTCTACTACCGATAGTATTACATCATCAAAATATTTCACAGACACTCAGAAATAAGCTGTACTTCTGTATGTCAGTGAAGCAGCAAATTGAATTCTCATAATATGTTTTGAAAATGAGTCTTGTTAGGTTTGATGAGGTGGAAAAGGTACTGAGATCACTGGTTTGTTCCAATATGTTCAGTACGCTTTTCTTGGATGTTTGCCACGGCTAATCTTTTTAATGGCAGTGTAGCTTGTAAACCCATTTGGTAGAAAGCTATACGTCTCAGTTTCAGAGTATCACACCAAGTAGGGTGGTAAATAAGTTTCTCTTCAAGCATGCAAACCCTTTTGTTACAATAGGAGAGATTTTATTTTAACACACATATCAGGAAAACCTCAGTATTTCCTTTATGAATTCAGTGATGAGCAGAATAAAATGCAAATGTCATTTTAAATACACCCACCCATACATATGTAGATAATAAGCACCAGCCTTATGGTTTTTGTGGAAAAACAATTATAAAGAAATTGAGCCTGTCACAAACCCTCTGGATTTCTGCAAACCCCCTCTTTGGCTACCTAGCCATGCCATTTTGGAAATGGTCTGGGAAAACAGTGGGCCTCACAGCATGATGAGCCATCATCAAAGTTCTGTCATATTAAACTAGTGAGAACAGTTGGATAAAACGAGGAAAACTTTGGTCTGAGCCTCCTGACCGTTGAACCAGAGGTTGCCACTTCAGGTGCTTTAGATTATTTCAGTCTGTGGGCTCACACAGGCATGTTGAGTTAACTTATTTTAGGCTGTTCCCTGAGTTAAAATAAACACTTCCTGTTGGCTTTTAAAGCTAAGTTAGAATGCGCTGGAGATCCCATAGCACATTTATAATGACCCTACAGCATGACTGCTATTTAATCAGCTTCTATTCCAGATGTCTTTACAAAAGAATTTACTTTTTGTTAACACAATTTCATATAAAGGTATAGAATCTTATGTAGTCAGCATCATTTTCCTTAAACCATAGTTGTAATTCCTTGGTTCTGAAGATATCCCCTGAAAAGCCTGCTTTCTTGTCATATCCTCTGTCCTGTCAGCCTTAGAGAATCCATACAGGTGGGGTTTGTGTACAGCTGCAGAGATCCCAGTGTTCTGAACTGTTTTCTGTTAACTTATTCCTGGATAGCTCTCCTTGAGAGAATCCTGCAAAGAAGTCCCATGAGATGAACCTTTTTTTTTCCTAGGTTTCTTCTGCCTATTCATTTTCCATAGTCATAGCCAACAGCCTACTCTGTGCTCGAGTTGTAGTTGAACTAATTTTCATACTTTCACATAGATAGTCTGCAGTCTTTAAACACTCTCACGTGTGAAAATGCAAGGTAGGAGGTGAGAGTTTTGAAACTGTGTGTGTCTTAACATGCTGGCCTAAGGTAGGATTGTAGAGATGAGACAAGAAATGGAGAAAGAGCACATGGGAAAGAAAGGGGGAGGAGGAAAGAAAGATAAATAAGTATGAGAGGTGTCTAAAAGAGCTGCTTTTTGCCAGTTAAATTTTTTAATTAGTGTGGTCATTTGAGCCAAAGGTTTCAGGCTGCTTTGCAGAAAGTTGCTGATGGTTGTGGTGGTGATTTGTTTGCAGTTATCCATACAGCGAGGACTCTAGCCAGGGAAAGCAGTACATGAATACGAGATGTCCAGCCTGGTGCGACAGAATCCTTATGTCCCACTCAGCCAAGGAGCTCATCCTGAAAGTAAGTACAGACCTGCAGCCACCCTGCTGCCTCCACGTTGTGTTTATCTTCAGCAAAGGTAGGTAGGGCTGAGACACTTCTGCTTCCCTTGAATTTCCAGTTGCCAGCAGCAAACACTCGCCAAGCTGGAGACAGCATACCATGGCAATAAGAAACTGTTAGGCCTCCAGTGCTTTCCACCCGAGAATGTGGATTTGTCCCATTCAACCTGTTGGCAGTTACCAAAGCATGAGCTTTCACAAACGCTTCTTTTGGTATCTGAGCTGCCAACACTGGCTGCCTGTCATCTCTCCTGTGCTGCTTCTATACTTGTCAGTGCTGTACTGGGATGTACAGCACTGGGAGACTGTGCCTGCCTTAAAAAAGAATAGCAAGAAATAAAAAACCTCCATCAGTCCCCCAATCCAGTCCACTATACAGTAACATAAGTAACAGCACTGCCCTTACTAAGGATTCAGCACAGATGCAGACAAAAGTAACTAGGAGTGCCTGCTGACTGAGCAGTAATGCTATTGAAAGAAAAACCTGTATGGCAATGGCTTGGGGTACCTGAGTTACAAGCATGGTAGATTTAGGTTCCCTCTGTTGCTGATGGTGAGAACTGGATTTCCCAAGAATATGTCAGATCCTAGATGGGCTAAATCTCCAGTCACTGTCCCCTGAATGAAGGCAGAGTCTCCAGCAGGTAGGCTCCTAACTTCGGTACACCAATTAAGTGCCTAAATTTAGACATTGTTAGAGCTTTAAAAATACAATTGTGCACCGTTTTTAGAACATACAGTTCTTCTTGGGATTTTAGTGTATAGAGGTAAGGTAAACTTGGTGATGCTCTGTCCAAGGTTAATGACCTAAATATAGTTCAGGAGCCTTCCAGTTTTCCTTTTCTCTCGTTTTCTTTCTCTCCTGCTTACTCCGCTCTGCTGTCCTCCTTTCTGTGGAAACACTGAACCAGGTCAGCCGGTTACGTATGCCAACTTACACTGCCTCTGTTTTTTCCTGTGTGCTTGTTCATGGCAACTGGAGACTGGTCCTGTTTATGCTGGCTATCAGTTGTTCTAAAGGACCAAGCACACATCAGGAAATCGGTTTATGATATAAGATCTCACTCATGCCTTTCTGCCCTGAGCTAAATTTTTCCCACTGTGCTAGCCATGGCCATGAGCACAATGCAAGAATGAATGCGCAGTAACTTTTCAGAACTGTTTCATTGAGGTTATCTTGCTGATCAGACTGTATGACTGTCTCATACATAACAGCCTTACCAAACCCCAAATTGCCCAAAGTCATGTGTCTGTCTGTATGTTCTGTATAACTAATGGAGTGAATTGCAGAAAATAATCTTTGCAAATAAATCCATATTCTACAGCTTCTTGGGTTTGGTTTTTTTCTGTTTAAATTAATGAAACCCTTGAAACTTGCTCTCCTGAAGTTTATAACCTTCTGTTTCTCTCTCTCGTCAGGGTTATTTATCTCATGATTAGACTGTTTGCTTTGCAGTATATAACTCACTGAAAGGCTGAGAACATTTTTTCCATAGCTACTCAAATTTCAATTCAATGTACTTCCTCACGCATTTTAATACATAAGAAGTGTCTGCATGGTATCTTGAAGTTTTGCCCAAAATTTTAGACAATGCATGTACTGCAGTATTTAATTTTAAAAATTGTGACGCTAAGAGGAATACAGGCTTTATCGTAAAATAGTAATGTCAAAATCAGTGTTATTTGATTTTCTTATACAGAAATATCATATGAAAAAGTGAGACTTTACCTTACCCAAAATATTACAGATAGTACTTGGCGCCCATGAAATTCCTAAAGAACAAAGGATTAAAAGCATGGAAAGAGTGGCCAATGAGGGAAGATTTTTTTTTTTAAAGCTATGAATAAGGAGATAGAAGTGTACACAAAGGCTTGAAGAGTGTAAACAGTGCAGAGGGAAAGGAATTCTTCCAGATTATCTAGGGGGGGTATAACTTGGATATAATGGGAGAAAATTAAACAAAGGAAAACAAAGTTAGAGCATTAAAGAAATTTGTAACTGTGAGGTCACTCAGCCCAATTCTCAGTCTCTATGGAACAGAAACCCAGTCAGTTGGATCATTCAAAGCTTATATTTAAAAAATGCATATAATTTTGCCTCTGCAGCTTTGCATTTGCAAATTATGAGCATGCAGTTTCGGACATCTCCAGAAACGCATATGCAAAATTACAGATGTACATGAAGCCAAACTGGCATGGTTGTTTAACTCAGTGAGTCTATACCAGTAAAGGAGTTAGCTTATCCAGCTCAAAACCAAACTGTAATTCTGGCCCATAAAACTTAATGAAAATATTCAGTGGAAAAGAATGCTGAATTGATAGAGAAAATGATCTTACAAGTGTTTGTGGTTCTACACAGTAATCAGTGTTTGCCTTGCCATTGAGAATTTATTCCATTGCAGAGACTTGTGCTTTGAAGCTTTAAAAGGAACTATGAAGAAAGTAAAAGCAAATTTTAATTAACCATTTATGCTGTAAAAAAATCCTTAAAACGTAAATGTATATGAATTTTTAAAGAAATTTCAGTTGTAACTAGCTATTGAATATTCTTATGCAGGTAATTATTTTGCTGTATTAACTTTTCTTGTAGGCAGATAAAGAATTTATTTTTCTGTCTTAGCAATGCTATATTTTATTTCAAACAAAAATTCTAATAAATCTGCATCTTAATCCTATGTAAAGAAAAGATAGTACGCACAAATTGCCACACTGTACAGTCTGTTCAGCTACACAGTAGGCATTACAGATTGTACAGACATGGGGCTGTAAACAGCTTTCATGCAACATCATCTATCATGCTATGGTCGGTTACCTCACCATCATGTTATTTTATGCTTCCTGAGCCCTAAAACACCAAAGGTTGCCCACTGCTAGGGAGTTGTGTTGATGCCTGATAGCATGAAGTAATGAATGCTCAGCCAAGTGTATATTGTTTCTGCTTGTGCACCGCTGTAATTTGTTTATCTGTCTAAAGATTATGCAGTTGAAAATCCACAATTTTATGCTGCCTTTGTAAATTATCAAGTCGCTTTTGATGAATGTATCCCCACTTCCGATGCTAGTGGCATTATGATCTTGAAATATTGAAAAGTGCTCATGCATACAATGCAGAAGGTTATGTTTTTATATTTTTGGCAGACAACCGTGCTGTAAAGTAAATCTGACCTTAAGCTTCCTTACTGCATTAAAGATAATTCAGTTTTAACTTTATAGTCCTAAATGCTACTGTTTATATAAAGTTATTGCCCAGTCAAACTTGACTGATTACAGATGAGAAAGTCTTGACTGTTTCATACAAAATAAATTAGTATTGCCAACTAGTTTAAAGCACATCTATGATTGTATTAGAGATTTGAGAGTGTGCAGATTGCAGATTTAATTAGCTGATAGGAATTGTTTAGCATAGTAAGCAATTGTCTTGTATGGCAATGTATTTGTATTTATTCCTGAAGTACTGTGCTAGAGAATCAAAACAGATTCTCAGAATCATGTTTATTGCAAATGGCAGAAAGATGAGTACATTTTATTATTCATTAAGCTACAAATGCTAAAGAAGTCAGTGTATAAGGATAAAGTTTGACATGGAACAAAATGAAAGCAATTCATAATGGAGACTGGAGGAATCTCGTCTTTCATTTGCTGATTTTCTTAAAATCACTTTATGCTTTTTTTTCAGATGAAGAAATGTATCTCATAGGAATGGTTAAAGATTATACTCATAAACTAAATCATTCATTCATTCATCTCTCTGAACATTTAAAATCACCTATGTGATCAAATCAATCTCAATTGCCTCTTAGAAGGCAATGTGGATTGTATTTAATTGGAAGAACAACATATATCACACCTAATTCAATAAAAATTGTGTGTTGTTCTTAAAAAAGGACTGGCCAAATGTGCTAGCTGCATTTCACTGGCAAAAGGCTGGAATGCAATCATAACTGAGTTATTCATTTCATCTATCCAGGTGTTACTCACTAAAATGTCTTGAGGTCCCAGAAGCAAGGAGTAGATGCTGTGATTTCATGAGTTATTTTACACGGACAAATTGCACAAATTACTGCAAGCAGTACTGGACACAAAAGTTTATTCTGCATGGTTTTTCTCTGGAGAAGCCAAGCAAAGATGTGTTAATATCACTTCATTCAGAAACTGGTTTGAACTATTTGCATAAATTATGTATTTCTTTCTGTTTCTGTAATCTGGAGAATAGTTGAACTGACCAGTGTTTTGTTGTGTTGTTTTTGTTGTGTTTTTTTTTTAACTAGTCAGAAAATGATGAGAAAATAGTAATATATGACCACATCGGGCCAAATGTCTGCATGGGGGATCACAAGGTAATTAAATTAAACATTTTAGTATTGTATCTTTGAAGTTTCTTTTATTAGGAAGGAGAACGTATGCACTAGTTTCTGTTGATTTTATGTTTAAGTCAACTATATACCTCTCCTATTTTTAATTTAAAGCCTTGAAAATGTTTTAAAGTTGAATTCAACTGAAATCAGCCAGTATATTAGAGTAGATACTTGTATGAAATGAAATAAAGAACAGGATGATGTGCGCTAGAATGAAAGCATGGTACAATACAAAATGAAGAGGAGCAACTGGCTGTGCATTTATGACTATTCCTGTGAAACAAAAGTATTTTCATTGGGCTATCAAAATTGCTTCCAAAACATAGCTTCAATTAAGTTGGTGCCTAGCTGCTTAGTAGTAAAACAACGTATTGGCAGTTCCATATTTAAGCAACAAGTGAGAAAAAGGATACAGAATTACATAAATAGCAGTTGTTAAAGTGAAGAAAAAGGCATGAATTTTACAATCAATCTTCTCTGCTGAAGATACCGGATGGAAAGCTAAGTTAGAAATACAGCAAAACTGAGTATTTGCTTCTTTGAAAAAAGCTGATGGAGGAGCAGGAGGTAACCTCTGAAAGCCTATACTAAAACTATGTAAAACCCATATAAAAATGCAACTAGAAACTTGCAAAAACTTGTAAACTATGAAAATGGTAATGTATCAGTCCTAGAGACAGAGCTAAGGCTCTTGAATGATAATTACGGGATGGATAATGGGTAATTGCATGTGTGTATGCATGTATACACAATAAACCCAAATTCACAAATACATGCCTGCATTCACTTTCACGGTCAGAGTTCTTGTGAGACAGAGTATTGTTTTCCTAAGGAAGAATGCACTTAAGATATTTGGTCCAGAATCATCCAAGTCAGAGCTTAAAATACAGAAGTTTCCTAACTTCTCCAGTAAAATGAAAAGTTCATTGTGTCAGCAGCTAAAGGACAGCCAGTTCAGAAACAATAATTTTTGCTTCCTTTATCACCAGTGTACTTAACATGAATTTTTTAAGCATGGCACTTTCAGTGGAGCTAATTCTATGATAAAAGGGAGTTGTGTATGGGAGCCAGTCCTCTTCCCGCAGAGATCAGTGGCAAATTTTCCCTTAGATTTTAGTGGGAGCAGAGATCTGTAAGGAGATGATGTAGTTCTGTTGTGCATTTTGTAGTTAGATTAATCCAAAAAATTATTGCATAATTTTGTTTCCAGCCATAGAGGAATTTTTGTTGTGTTTACGACTAAATGTAAAAAAAAAATGTTTCTATTTCAAATGTGTAACTTCTATTTTTCCCTAACTTGCTGCAGCCTGTGTTCCTGTCCTTTCGAATAGCTGCTGGGGCAGGTAAACCTATTGCAAATGTGCACAAGTGTTGTGTCGTGCAGTGATGTGGTGGTAAATATCATTTTTTTCCTTTACGTTTATATTTTCTACATCATTTCCCCTGTGTTTATTTTTCTTTTTAAAAAAATGCCAATTCTGCAACAGGAAAAAGATGCCTACGAAACGAGAAGATTTTCCGTGAAACCACACTGTAGCAAGGAGGGGAAGGAATACGCAGTATACTGAAATACATAATCATAACAACTGTATTGATAAATCAAGTCCCGAGTGCCACATTTTTAGACTGCTGATCGTACACTATGCTTCAGCATCTGGACTCTGTTTGAGAAAAGCCTCACATACCTCACTGTCTTGTATGTTCATGTGACATCAAGTAGAAATGTGGAATTATTTTTTATATATATGTCACAATTCTGTTGCCAAAACTCTAAATAGACAGCAGAGATGTTATGTATTTTAGATTTCACAACTTTCAACTTTTAATAAGTGTTTGTCAATGTGGAAAAGCTATTTCAGCATATTATAAACTTTTAAGGGTGTCATGCCTAACATTATATATCTTTACCACTTTGGGGTTTTTGTACATTGGATTGTATAGATAGAGATATTGATGGTTTTAAATGGTATTTTCTTTGTTGACCAAGGCTTATGGTTTGTGTTTTAGTTTTAGTATTTTGTTTTTCATTTTTATAATTTTTTTCTCATGTTATTTACTATACTGCCATGTTACATGGTTTTTGAATCACACAGCAGCTGCTTTCTATACATACATATATATGTGTGTGTATATATATATGTATGTATGTGTATATATACACAGATATATAAATAATTTATAAACCTGACCAAAACTTACGCTAAATATACTTTCCAATATGAATGCTTGAGAGTGCCATATCAGCAGTTAGTGTTGGAGTCTTAGCAGGTTTAGTTAAGTGTACATCAACAACCAACATTTATATAATAAATAATATATAGCAGTGCCATCCAGGATACAGATATATAGCAAACTATATAGCACATATATTAGCAGTTTCACTTTGTTACTCCTATAATCCCTTCTTTCTATGTAATATTAAGGATTGAATGTGAAGTTCTTAGCTAGGTTTGGGTGTAACTTTCCCGAATTTTGTAAACTGTTTTTGTCCGTCTTTTGTTACTGTTTTATGGTGCCAAGTATTCTATATTGAAACAATAACAACATGGGAGAAGAAAATCATAGTCTGCTTCAGGTAGCAACTGTATTGGACACAGACTGTATTTATACAGCGTTAGAGAAAAAAAAAAAAAAGACTGTAAATTTTCCTGGTTAGTAGCTCGGTGCAGCCTACAATATAATCTTGTTACGAACATTTTTTCTCCCACCACTAAATACAACATTAAAAGGTGATTAGGGAGTCTGTTGATGAAACACAAATGTATGTTTTATTGATTTAATTTAGAACACTACAGAGTTCATGGACTGCGTGATGGCATTAGATTGATGCTTGATTTTGGTATAAATCACTACCATTGAAAATGATTTGATGTCCGCTTGCAGAGTGTTTTCTCAACAGTACAATCTGGGTTTATATTAAGTACTGTTGCCTAAAGGGCGTCTGCAGCTCTGTATTGTTATTGTGCCATGTTGCATTATAACCACACAGTAATTCTATTTAAGCGAACTCAACTCATGATAACTTTGAAGGCCTTTAGAAATGAGTACTCTGGTTCTCAAGCAATAAAACTAATCATGGTGAATATGGCTGTGTCTGTCGCTTCAGTTTGGGTATCGGGGATTACGGGGAAATTATTAAATTGTCACATTTCTTATTAATGAGTTACCTTTTAATCTCCTGCCAATTAACAGGGTTATTTTTCACATGAAAGCCTGCTATAATAGGATGCAGTTCTGGCATTAATCAAAACACAATACAAGCCGAGGAAAAACGCGTTTAGGAGTTTGTATTAGAGTGCTAACGTACAGAGAGTAATACAACTTTATGAGCTATTCAAGAGATGCCGATCCCCAGCAGTTCAATAAAAACGCCACCATAAACTCCTTCGCGATAATCTCCGGTTGTAGAAGAAAAAAAAAACACTGCCTTTTCAAACTGGGGCCGAAGCCTCGCTGCTAGGTGAACTCACCGAGCTATGAACTGCGAGACCGTCAATAGCCCGAGCCCACCCCGAGGCGTCAGGTGCGCAGGTGACCTGTCGAGGTTAATTTGCTGGAAGAGCCTCCAATTCCACCCACGCAAGTTCATCAAACGCAGCCGTCGCGGGGAAACAAAAGCCGGAGGCGTCAGCTGGGGGGGGGCTCGGCCGGGGCGGAGGGCAGTCCTGCGGCCCCGGCCCCGCCGGGCTCTGCTTGGCGGGGGGCGGCCCCGGCCCCGGCCCCGGCCCCGGCCCCGTGGGCTTTAGCCGGGCGGGCGCGTTACGGAGGCACCTCGCTCTGTGAAAAGATACTCGTCCCTGCACAGACTCCTGAGTTCCTTGGGGCTCACTGCGTTTAAAGAAATACGGGAAGGAGCAGGCGCGAATAATCCGACTTTGAAGTGCGGGTGGTTTTAGTTTGTTTTGGGTTTTTTTATCCTGTCATTTTCCCTTAGGAGCCAGGAAACCGGCTCCGCTTCGTGGCGGCGGTTCCAGCGTCCTCTCTCAGTATGTTCAGAGCCCCGGCGAAGATTAATTCCTAAACTCGATTTACGCCGTCTGTAACCGCGGTACAACTGGAGCGAGGTCTCAGCGGCCCGCTGCGTGCAGTGAGTAAGAACTCGCAGGACCCCCCCTCCAGCAAGGCGCCGCCCGGACAGCAAAGCGAGGATCTGCCCGCAGCCCAGGGAGATAAACCCGAGCGAGCCGAGCGGGCGGCCCCGAGCGGCGGCACCTGGATCCCGGCGGGGAGCGGCGCTCGGCGGCCGCCCGCGGCAGAGCCAGGCCGGGACGCCCGGGGGCGGCCCCGCGGCGGGGGTGGGGGGGGCCCGGCCCCTTGCGCGGAGCCCGGGAGCGCCAGCGCTGCCGCAGGCGGAGGGAGGGAGGACGGCGCGGGAGGCAGCGGGCCCCGCAGCTGCCCGGGCTGCCGTAACGGCCCCGTCCCGCCGCGCCGCGCCGCGCCGGGGGTCGCTTCCCTCCGGTGGCTGCCGGGCAGGGGAAGCACGGCCGGCCCGCAGTGCGGCCGCTGCAGTTTGCTCAGGCTGCGAAGCAGTAGCTAAGACACGGAAAGAAAAGAATGCCTCATCCATTAAAAAGAAAAGCGGGGGGGGGCGAAAAGGCAGCTTGACAACAAAGCTGGCTTGCACCCGTCAGTCTCGAGTATGGCCGAGAGGAGCAACGCAGAGCCTTGGGCAGCTGCGAGGCACCTCGACGGCTGCCTAATTACCTGGGTCTCGTCAGGGGCAGGTCGTGAACGCAACCTGCAGCCGGTGCGGGCCCGGGCTCACGCTCCCAGGAGCTCGGCAGGAAGGCGAGGGAGGGAGAGGGCGCTTGCAGATCGCCACCGCGAAGCTCAACGAGTTCGCCTTCGGGTTTTTTTTGCGGCGGCCGGTGTCCGTGTAGCGCAGCGGGACGACTCCCAGCCCCAGCCCCCCCGCCCCCGGAGCAGATCACATACCCTGCCAGCGGTCACCAAAACGCTTCTGGTGCGGGGAACGGGCGCGGCCCCGGCCCGCGGCAGGCTCAAGGCTGAACGTCCAGCCCCGTGCAGCTCTTCTTTCCGGGGAGCGGGGGGGCCCAGCTCGCGGGTTCCCCTGCGGCAGCCAGCCCGGCTCCCGGCGGTGCCGTCGGGGCGCGGGGCTCCCCGGCTCAGCCCGCCGGCCCCACCGCCGCAGGGCCTCCGCTTCCCCCGGCGGAGCGGCGGCGGGGCCGGCCCGCCCGGGGCAGAGGAGCTGGGGGAAAGGCCGGGGCCAGGCGAGGCGAGTCGGGCGAGAGCGGCCCTGAAAATTGGGGCCCCCGGACTAGCAAAGCAAAGAGCAGGAATTGCCCCGCAACCGGTGCGGTGAAGCCCGCGCCCTGCTCTCTCCCGCCCCGCGTTCTCTCGCCAGATCCCGCGGAGCGGAGGCAAAGCCTCCCCCAGCTCGGCAGTGGACCCCGGCCGCCCCTGGCGCGCAGCAGGATGGGGACCCAAAATGAGGAAGGCGGGCAGAAACTCGCTAAAGGAGAAGCTTGTTAAATAATTTATTGATCTATACAAAGTCTTCCCAACCCGTGTGGAGACATTATTTGATCCCAATGTAAAATCAAGCGTCCATTTTTTTTCTCTCGTGCTGTTTTGGGTTGTCCTCTCTTTCGATATTATTAAGCATAAAATCCGGAGGCAGGAGAAATCAAACCGCCAAAACACTGAGCGGGGTGTGGGGGGTGAAAGAAAACAGCCAGTTTTACACTAGAAATATACATCACAAAATCTGAAATTTACTATATACAAAGTGGCTGAGCTTGGATTTGGCAACCCATACAAAACGTAACAAAAATCTGATTGTTAGGAGCAGGAAATCGGCAACAAGGCTAAAAGAAAAGAGGGGCAAACCTTAAAGGGACACAAAACAAAAACCAGAAAGTTGGAAAAATTCCTCTGAAATTTACACCGATGAGAAGGAAAATAATTTCATAACTTATTCTGTAAAAAATATATACATTTCACATACATCTTAGGCTGTACAACACACCACTTTAAACATCCAGTTACATTTCACCTCCGCCGCCGGGCCAGCCGCAGCCGCCCAGAGCAGCTGCCGGTGCCCGTGCCCTCACAAGGTGTCCGAGCTGGTGCTGCAGGGGCTGACGAGGGACAGGTTCGTGGATTTGTGCTTTTTCAATAGCCTCGTGATTTTTTCGTCGTCTGAGTTGGGGTCCAGGGGCTTGTTGTATTCGTCATCGTCCTCATTGTCCGAGCTCTCCTTCAGCTTCTCCGTCTCCGAGTCATGCTTCTTCTTCGCTGAGGCCATCTCCGCCGCGTGCCGCTTCCGCCACTTGGTCCGTCTGTTCTGGAACCAGACCTGGGCACCGGCACCGGGCACGGCTCAGCCCCACCGCCCCACTGCGCCAGCCCCCGCCCCCCCCCGCCTGCCCGACAGCGGGACCGAGCCGCGGACGCCCCTTCCCCAGCCCGCACGGGGCGAGGGGCCGGCGGGACTGGCGGTGGGCGACAGCGCGGGGAGCAGCAAGGCCCCCAGGCCGTGCCGGGGAAGGGGCTGGCGGCGACGCGCTTGGGCCCCCTGCCCGGCTTCTCCGGGGATGCCGCCAGCCGGAGCTGCGCGCCAGGGAGAGCAGCGGTTCCGCCGAACAATCATCTGTTGAAACCGGGATACGCTGGCCAGAAAAACAAGTATTTTTGGCTGCCAGCGTGCTTCAGCGCGCCTGAAGTCTTTGCTAAAAAATTCGCGTGGTTATGCAAGGTAGAGTTGTGCCAATTACGGGCCAGGATCTGCGTTGAAAACTGACCCGCTGAAAGCGGTTACCTGCGGTGGGCTTTTTGGTTTGGGTTTTTTTTAATCTATCTTTCTTTCTTTCTTACATCGTTTGCAGCACAAAGAACTCTAAGCGCAAAATAAGTTACACAGGAATTAGCCTACAATCTATCCAATCTCCAGACATAATTTAAATTATAACTGACTTTAAAAAACAAAATCCCTATACGGTTGCGCAGGTTTCACGGTGGCCGACAACCGCCGCAAAAGCAGAAAGGGCCAGCGAGCGCTGCCCGGGCAGTGCGTGGGAGGCGGCGGCCGCCAGAGCCCGTGCCCGGCCCGTGGCCCCAGCGCGCCCGCGGGGACCTACCTTCACTTGGCTCTCGGTCATCCCTAGGGAATAGGCGAGGCGGGCTCTCTCCGGTCCTGCCAGGTATTTCGTCTGTTCGAAGGTTTTCTCCAAGGCAAAAATCTGCTGCCCAGAGAAAGTCGGTCGCGAGTGTTTCTTCTTGCCGTCCTTGTCCAAAACCATGCCCGTCTGAGCTGCAAGCGGAGGAGAAACAGCTCCGTCAGAGACGGGCTCTGCACCGGTCCCGGCCCGGCACCGGGTCTCCGCCCGGCGCTCGGGGGAGCGGGCTGCGGCGGGGCTGCTTCGGCTGTCGGCCACCGCTGCGACGCCGCTGGCTCTAGAGCAGGATCCGGTCTGGGGACATCGCAGTGCGCCGCGGCGACCGGCCCCGGCCCCGGCCCCGGCCCGCCTTCGGGCCCGCCTCAGGGCGCCGCGCCCGCGGCCTCCGCCGGGCCGTCCGCCCCGTCCACCGCGCTCGCCCGCCGGCCCGGGCCGCGGGGGGAGGCTCCCCGGGCCGCGCTCCCCGCGCCCCGCCGGCACCGGCCGCACTTACCGGGACAGGCGAGCCGGGGGTCTCTCCAGGGCGAGCCCTGCACCACTCCCGGCCAGAAAATGGGCGGCCGCCCCGGCAGCTCGGCCAGCGGCTTCGGGTAGCGGGAGACGGCCGCGGGGTTGAAGTACATCCCCGCCGAGGCCGCCAGTCCGTTGATGCGGGGCAGCCCGCCCAGCAGGTTGCTGGCGGTGCCCACGGGCCGCCCCAGGATGTCGCTTATTCCGTGCGGCGTCCCCAAGGGGAGCTGCGTGTTGAGTCCGCCCAGGGCCGGCGCCTTGAAGCCGGAGGGGTTCTGCAGGGTGTAGGGGAAGAGGGAGGTCTTCATCTCGGCCATGTTGTGCAGCGCGGCCAGCGGCGTACTGCTGAGGACGAACGCGCTCTGGCGATTAGCATCCATCTGCCCCACCGCTAACATTTGTGGTCATCCAGGAGCGCGGGTCCTCCTCCAACCACGCCGGCAGCTGCTCTGCTGTAACCCCACGCCGGGAGCGCCGGCGGCGGGCGGGACGCTCTCTTCGCCGCTTGCGGGATCAAAGCACCAGCGAGTACCAAAGTTTGCCGACAGCAGGAAAAGCCCCAGCGCTCCTCCGCCCGCGCCCGCGGCTCGGCGACGCGCACCGCCAGCTCCCGGGGCCGGAGAGCGCCGAGAGCCAAGTCGGGGCGGCGCGGCAGACCGGCGGAGAGGGAGTCCCGGGCAGGAGAGCCCGCCGCCGGCGGAGCGTCCCCGGCAGGCTGCGGCCCCTGCACCCCGCGCGGGATCCAGCGGGAGGAAGGGGGGGGCGGGACGGGACGGGACCGGCGGGGTGGGCGCCGCGAGGCTGGGCTGGGCTCCGCGCCTCGCCTCGGCCGCGTGTCCCGGCGGCGGCAGCGGGGGGACCCTGCGCGCCGCGCCCCGGGGCGCAGATAACCGCGCGGGCACCTGCGAGCTCCGCGCCCATTGGGCGGCCGCCTCCCCGCGCCGCCGCCGCGGCCCAATCGGCGGGCGGCGAGCGCCCCCACCCCGACACGTCACCGCCGGGCCGGGCGGCCTCCGGGCGCCGTGGGAGCGCGCGGAGCCGCACGTGGCCGCGCCGCGGCCGACGGGACACCCCCCCTCCCCCCGCGCCCACGCCCCGGCCCCCGCCCGCCGCGGCCGGCCCCGCCGCCCCCCCGCCTCGCTCCCGGCTCGCCCTCGCTGTCCCGTTTGCCTGGGCCCGCCGCGGGAGGCGGCCGCGCCGTCCCGCCGGGCGGCGGGCCCGCGCAGAGGCCGGCGGCGCCTGGCCGGGCGGCGGGGCCCGCCTCAAGGGCTCGGCTGCGGGAGACCCGCCCGCGTCGGCCGGGCCGGGAAGGCAGCCCGCGGGGCCCGCCGAGCGCCGGTGAGGTGCGGGTGGACGGCGGCTTCGCTGCCGGCGGCCGCTGAGCGGGAGGGGCTGGGCGCTGCTTCCCGGCCCCGCCGCTCTGCCGTCGGGTAGTCGGTCCCGTCTTCAGCGGCGCGGCGGCCGTTCCCCGTGCACCGGAGCCGAACGGCTCAGAGCACGGTCACGGAGGCGGTCTCGGGTCCTGCTCAGCTGCCGTTGCTGCCGGTTTTGAAACGCCCCGGCATCGGAGAGGTTCTCCTCCCGGGACCGGACGGAGAGGGAGAGCCCCGTGTCTCTAAGGGGGAAAAAACGGCTGTTGCATCGCCGCGCAACGAAGCTCGTTCGCACAAATAAAATTACCACTGGTATTCTTCCTAATCGAAAACACACCTACTTGCCAAGAAAAGAAGAATTCGGGTTTGAGGTTTTCATAGAAAATAATTCCGGAAACGGGGTTTATAGCGCGTTCTTCGCCTAGCAACTGCCTTCTCCTACGTTTTTGACGCATTGTTAAACAAGGAAAATACTGACCACAACAAGTGGGGAACTAAAACTTTTCAAAGTGTTCACAAAGTGAACGTGAATCGACTCCATCGTACCAGAACAATTAGTGAAACGCGTGGTCCTTCGGATGTAGTTGTGTCGATCGTCAGAACCGTTTGCAGGTGAAGGGGGTTTCGTCCGACCCGAGGCAACAGCCCGAATGTCGGCGTGAGTTTGGAAGTCATTACCCGGGCTCGAGCAACGGTCTTTATTTTCGGTCGCTGAAGTTAGACGCGATTTAACAGTCTGCGTCTCTCGTTATACGCGCCCTCCTAAATAGCTTAACGTGAGATTAACAACGACGCTGCCCTAAAGAAGGTTTAATAAACGACTTCGTTGCTTTTTCCTCCCTCTGCTGTAAGCAGCAGCGACAAAGACAGCAGTAAGGGGTTACCCGGCTCTCCTGACTAACCCCGCCAGCTCCCTGCCCGCTCTCCCCTCCGCAGCGCCTGCCTGTACGGGGAAGGAGCTACCGAGTGTCCCCCGCTCCCCCCCGCCCCGCGGCTCGGGCTCACGGAGCCGCGGGAACGCGTCGCAGCCGGCGGGGCGCGACCGGCCCCCCGCAAAGCCGCGGACCCGCGCGGCGCTCCCGGGGCGCGGCGAAGGGCCCCGTCCCGGGCGGGCAGGGGCCGCCGCGCCGCGCCGCCCCGCCCGGGGGTCGTCTCGGTTTCTGTCTGCCCGTGCCTCCCCCGGTCGCGCACCGGCGGCATCCCGCCGAGGCGGTCCGCGGGCCTCCCCCGTCCCGCCGCCCTCCCCGCCCCCGGCGGCGGTGCCGGGGGCGATGGAGCGGGAGCGGGGCCGGCCGCGCGCCCTCCCGCCGCGGGCGTTCCCGCCTCCGCCTGCCAACGCCGCGACACGGACCGTTTGGGCTCGGCTAGCGAGGGGGAAGCTTCTCCGCCCCGCTCGGCCGGGGGCCGGGCGCTAATCCGGCGCCCCCCCCGCGCCGGCGGCGGGCGGTCGTTCCCGAGGAGCAGGCCCCGCCGGGACGCCGTTGCCTCGCACGGGGACCGCTGGAATAGGGTAAGAACGCGGCCCCCGCCACCCCCCGCGTCGGCGGGGCAGGACCGGGGACACCGGAGAGGGTCCGGGTCCGGGTCCGCGTCCCGCCTCCGCCCCGCTCCCCCGGGACCCATCTCGGCTTCGGCCGCAGCCGGGAGCGCGCAGGCCCCCGACGTGCGTTACCCCGGCTGCCTTTGGCACCCGCGGCGGCTCCGTAGCTCCCCGGGGGCCCGCTGCCCCGGAGCTCCGGAGCCCGCCCGCCGGGCCGGCCGGCGTCCAGCCGGTCGGCCTCTGGGCCGACGGCCCGACCGTGCGGGTCCCCAAGGGCAGACCCGAAGCCCGGCTGCCGCTCCCGTCCGCTGGGTTAAAACTCGCGCTAAAACGGTGCTCTGAGGCCGGCCGGTAATTGGTATCTGTCATCGGTGACGCTTGTTGCACATTAACGGTACGTTTGTCATGCTCATTCACTTCCCTGCAATCTACTACCCCCGTTTTTCCGGGTGGAAATAGCGGGGTTTATCTTTGCAGACCCCGCGGCGTGATCAAACCGCTTTTGTGTCCTTTCCTCCGGCCCTCCGACGGGGCGGGGCGGGGCGGGGCGGGGGGGCACCGGAGGAGGCTGCCGGCCTCGCGGCCCTCCGCGGGAACCTCGGGCCGGCATCGTCCGCGGGGCCCCGCCGCCGGCCCCGGCTCCCCGCCCCCGGGCGGGTCGCGCGTCCCCGCCCGCCCCACCGGACTGCCCCCTCGGCCGGACTGCGCCCTCCCGCCGGGAATCCCGGAGTGCAGCCCCAGCTCCCAGCGCTCCCTAAGTCCTAAGCAAACCCCGTTTCGGCTGCAGAGGCCGTGCCGCTCGGGAACGGCGCAGCGGCAGGGCAGCCCCCCCCCGGGGCGGCTGCGGGGCGGCTGCACCGTGCGCTCCGCCGGCCCCGGCCCCGGCCCCGGCCCCGGCCGGCTGGCTGTCCGCCCGCCCGCCGCGCCCGGAGGCGCGCCCGGCAGCCGCTGCTTTCGCCCCGGGTGACCTCGGTACAGCAAGCCGGGGCTTCGCCGCCTGGGAAACGGGCCGTCCCGAGGAGCCCGCTGCCCGGCGGGGTGCCGGAGCTCCCTGCCGCCGGTGCTGGGCGGGCATCGCTACCCGCCGGGGCCGCTGCCTGCGGCCGAGACCGTTTGGCAGAGGACTTGCAGGGGGGACGTCAACCGCTCCGAGCCGTTTCTGGTTACACGTACGTTCCTTCCACTGCTGACAGGGGCCCTCGGCCGGGTTGGTCTGGGAGCGCTACAGCCCGCTGCGGCGTGCGGACGCGCCGCGTTCCCTTTACAAGACGGCGCTTCCCGGAGGTTAATTTCGGCGGAGGAAAACGGGCGCGGGCCGCCGGCAGCGACGGCTCACCGCCCGCCGGCAGCGACGGCTCACCGCCCGGCCGAGCCGCCCCCGCGGCCGGTGCCCGCCGCGCCTCCGCCACCAGTAACGGTCCGCTCCCGGGCCGCCGTCCCCCGCCCGCGGCGGAGCCGACGGAGCGGCGGGGGCGCGGGGCGCGGCGGGTGTCCCGCCATTGCGGGTCCGCCCCGCGCCCCCCCCCGGGTGCCGGCCCGGGCCCCGCCCGCCGCCTCCGCCCCGCCGCGGGCTGGCGGCGCCCCCTGGCGGCCTCGGGCGGCGGCGGCCGGGGCCCGGCCCGTCGCGCCCCCCGCGCCCGCCGCTCCGCGGAGCGCCGCCGCCGGTCCGCTCCGTCAGGGAGGGCGGGAGGCGGAGGCGTCGCGCCGCCTCTCTCGGCCCCGTGGCCGCTTTTCTGCGGGAGCGGGCGCGTTGTGGCCCGCGGCGGGCGGTGAGGCGGGGCGCCGGGCCCTCGGTGCGAAGGGATGGGGACGGAGGCCGGCAGCGGGGTTGAGGGGGGCTTAGGTGGGTGCCTCCGGCCGTGCCCCGCGGCGGTCCCCGCCCGCACGGCACGGCTGCGGGGAGACGGAGCGCGGCGTTTCCCTCGGCTGTGGAACCGTGATGTGTTGTGTTTTTATTGGGCCGTCGTTGCTAACAAAGACAGCGCTTTATGAACGTGTTTGGGTGCAGGTCCAGGCCGGGCTGAGGATTCATTTCCACCGTTTAAAATTAGTGAGTGTTTTGTTTTGCCTCTGAGTGACATGGAAGCAAAACGGAGATTAGTAACATCAAATTCGCCTGAGACTTACGCGTTCCGGCATATTCAGAATGGAGTATTATACTGCATTGACCAGTATTAAATACTACAGTACAATTAAATAACTCCAGACAAGTTCTGTTTAACCTGCCCGTACTTCTCTTTGTCGTGCATAAGGATGGGGAAGGTACCTTTTCTTGTAGCTTTTGTGCTGCTGAAAATGTCTGGGAGGCTATGAACTAAAAGAAAATAAACCACAAATAAGAATAATCCGTGTTTTACATTTATTGCATGTAAACGCATGTGCTTTCTGTCTCACTTTATGGACTACAGAGAAGTCAGGTGAGCACACAGTACATGAAAACATTCCTCACCGTGTTCTACATTATTCCAAAGCACAGCTGTAAACACCCGTGTCGAAACAGAGTGATTGGGGAAAGGGGAACGCAAGGCAGCTCTCCACACAGGCTTCCTTTTCTGAATTATTCTGCTGCTGGTGGAGGTAGGAGTGAAGCGAGGTAGGGGAGGGAAAGCGATATTGTTGCATGGAGTTACTTAGAGCATTGGTGACAGGAGAGTGGGAAAATCCATGCTGAGGGCCCGTAATCATGCTGTCTGCCTGCGTTCCTGACCATGTGGATGCTGCTGCTTCACAGCATACCTAAAAGAGATCCCTGTGTTTAAAAATGAGGGGTGTTTTGGGCTAATAATGCAGTCACTAGAAAACAAAGTCATTTTAGACTAGATGATCTCTGTTGAAGCATCTTCACGGGATGATGTATGTTCTAGGAGAGGCCATATTTAATATTTTTCATTATGATCCTTGGCACAAAAAGTAGGAATATGTTAATGGTGCAGAGCTGAGAGTCCTCATCAGTATAGAGCAGCACACAAGAGAAACTGGATGACCTTGAGAACAGTGTAACAGAAATGTGAAGAAGTGTAAAAATGCAAAAAATGAAGTTATTGCCTTAGAGTATGGTATTATTATAGTATTGTACTTAGGGCAAAATACCAAACAACATTTCATACATTTGTGGTGCAATTTAGACTCTCACATTTAGGAGAGAGATTTGCAGAATTTTTTTCCTGTTGGCTTGAAATTGCAGGGAATAAAAATTCTATGATGGTGCATGCCCAGCCATCTTGGCAGAGCTGACCATTTAGGTGCTTGTTCTCTGTCTGCTTGAGATTGCAGACTAGGCTGAAGTTCAAGACAGATGAAGAAAATCAGTTATGTAACAAGGGATCAGATTTAACAAGCCAGGAAATCCCTTTCTCTCTCAAACTCTCATTTTCTGTTTCCCCTCGTTACTCTACCCACTCACGTGCACTGTCCTGTCCGTTCTTCCTGCTTTGGAGAGGCTCCACGGAGCCCAGGACAGCAGAGAACAGCTGTGGAGGAAATCAGCCCCTAAGAGGGTCCATCCGCACATGGAAACGCTCTCTACCCATTCAAGTATCTGAGGGCTTCCAGTGTATTCACTGTTAAGTCGTATGTACCCAGTAGTTTTGACTTTTTCTCTGAACATTTCAGGGCGAAGTCTCACAGTAGGTCTGCATGTAGGCATAAGGCAGACTGCCGCCCCCCCCCAGTCATGTATTGCCAGTGTTAGCTCTATGGTATGGTCTGAACAAGGGAGAAGAGCACACAGCAGGGAGTACTGAAGGAATCCCGGGGCCGGGAGGAGTCTGTAACCTTCCCAGCTTCCTCTGCCTCTCTGACACAATCTGGCATCTTTATGCTCACAAGGACATTTACTGAACACTGCATCCACTGGCAGAATAACCATGATGAAGACCAGAATGCACAGGACAGAAATGCTTCTGGTCAGGGGGTCATTGCATGCCACAGTGAGAAGGAATACATAGAGAAATGTCATCTGACCAGTAAAATTTATGGATATTGTACTTTGCCATTAAAGGGGGAACACACTTCCAGAGGAAATAATTTTTTTCTTTTTCGTGATGGCCGGCTGAGTTGTTCTGTTTGTATACACAAAAATGTCTGGTAAATAAAGTAACTTTCTGTGATTATGTGAAAATTAAGTCTCAAAAGATATGGAAAGAAAAACGGGCAACAATGTGTCATCATTCAAGAGTTTGTGCTTAAGCCGCATAGGGTTTTGTCTGCAATCTGTCATTATGAACAAAGCAGTACTAAGTATCTCTTTTAACAACTGTCTGGTAGTCCGTATTTTTATAGCTGTCTAACACAATGCTCCTAATTATATCCTTAAACTGGAGTATTGTGTTACAAGGTTGTATAAATAAAGCCAACTGAGCACTCATTTATACGCAGACTTCAGTTTGTTCTAACACTACATTTATTTTTGTAAGGCTGGAAGGAGTCTTTTCCTAAATCTTGTATCATTCTTCTGCTTAACAGTAAATCATTACAGAGTCTCAGTGCCAAAAGCTAGTTATTCCCAGTGGTGTTTAAGCCCGGAATTCCTAGCTGGAAAGTCTGTAGTCTTGCGTCCTTTGCCAGTGATATCTGAGAATTAATTATAGTGCGTCAAGAAACTCATTTACAAACTGTGTTACAACTGAGGGATGCAGTTCCCCCTCCACAGAATTCAGTCTCGGTCCTGTAAAACCCAAAAAACACTCTGTAATGAGCGTTTTATATTTTGTTACCACCCTTCTAAAGTGTTGCAGAATTAGCCAATACCTCTGCACTCAGGTGGGACTACTGCTAGGGTTCCGCCATTGCTTTGATGGGCCCCAGGTGTGCCGAAGGCTGTGCTGGCCCTCATCAGCCTCATCAGCCACACCTGGGGCTGCCTCCCACACCCCCTCTGCCCCCAGCCCCCAGCCCGGGGCCTTTGCTCCCACCTGCCCGGTTTGGGTGCTGGGGGACTGTGCCCAGCTGGAGGGAACGTTGCTGACGTCGCAGCCGCCATCGGCTCCCAGAGCGTTTCAGCTCAGCGCTGAGCCCGGCGTCCCTTGACGGGTGGTTGTGCTGGGCAGAGACAGCGACAGCCAAGGCCCAGGGTCTGCCAAGGAGCTCGCTGTTGCGGTAGGCTGTGCCTGTCAGCACAGGGAGCAGAAGTCTGGTGGCAGGGCTAAATGAGATTTGTTTAGCTCCAAATGGAGGATGCTGTGGCTGAAAGCGAGGCGGTGTCTTTCCTAAAACAAATCCGTAAGGGGATGAAAAGCTTTCCTGTGGGTTGTTCTGTCTGCAGTGCATTGAAGTAGGCGGCACGTCTGAGTTTACAATGCTTTCGGAAAGCCAAGAAATCCACATATCTTCTGTCTCTTTGGAGTATCAGCCCTCTTCCAAAGGGTGCGCCTTTACTGCAGCTGGAGCAGAGGCAGTGGCTAGATGGGGCTGGTGGGATCCTACCCACAGCAGCACTGGGCTAAGAGCAGGTACAGGACGAGACCTTACCTGAGGTATGCAGCAGGCTAAGTTGGACTAGATGCCGTGCTGTTTTCTCTGGGCTGTCACCTCAGTAAAGCAAACGAAGCTAGGTTACTCTAGCGCTGCGGTGACTACAGCATAGTTAACCCATTCATCAAATTGTCTGTCAGAAATCTTAGGTTTCTTTCAGGGCTGTCTGTGAAATACGATGGATAGGTTGCTGGTACAAAGCAGAGTCCAGGATGATGATAGTCTGGGGGTTGGCAGTGCCCAAAAGCTGAGAGAGGGAGCATGATGCCATGGAGGACCACTTTTCTGTCCCTTCTTTGATTTGCCCTTCCCAAATAAGAGAGATGAACCCCTGAAATCACAAGCAATAGTTTCTTGTCATACTGCTTCCCTTTTCCTGACAAGTTTCAGAGGGTTTTTTTGTGGTATTCCTATTGCAAATGAACCGTTGTGGCTGTGTGAGGAGGTTAGTTGGCTTTCTAAGTTTCCACAGCTTAACAGAAGAGCTCAAAATAAAGCCGTCAAACCAAAATTTTTCTTCAAGCTCCTCTAGGCATATTTTGGCCTAAAAGTTGGATCTACCTTTTCTGTTCCTAACCCGTGCTTTCCTGGGAAGCCAGTTAACTTCAGCTATCAAGCACGTAGATGAGACGGCCTTTTAGTATTTTCTAGAAAGAACAAAAGCAAAAGGCTCAATATGTATTGCAACATTGTGCCTTTGTTGGATCTACTCTCTTTTGAAGGCTTCAATCTCATTTTCGAGAATTATAGGGGTGGAGGGAGCTATATACATAAATCCTTTCAAAATAACTTATTCCTGCTGAAGACTAGAGCATGATTTTGAAGGTATCATCAGGAAGTTTTCAACACCTCTGTGTGAATTCATTGGTCTGCTTTGGATTTTAAGCAACAAGTTTTTGAAGCTCTGAAAAACATGAATTAAATTCAGGGAAAGTATTTGACATGTTAGAATCACCATTACTGTAAATATGATCACTGGTGGAAAATAGCATGGGCAGAATTTTTTATATATATATATATGTTAGGACAAAAAAATGGAACAGCATTTTTGCAGGTGAAACTTCTGAGATATTTAAGATAAGCAGTTATCAGCATTAGTTTTGTTCTACCTGTTGCGTCTCATGAGAGGCACTCTTGACGATAAGGTGGGCAGCATTTTCTTGGCTTAATGTACTTTTCAAAATGAAGGGCTTTTTCTCCCCCAGTGGAGCTAGGAGTCAGGTTGCTAGGTTGACTGAATGGCTCGTGCAGTTTCCAGCAGATCAGTGGTGTTGCTGAAGTTCCCAGGCCTTCAATTGCTTTGTTTTGGTTTGGTGTTTGTTTGTTGTTTTTTTTTCTTGTCTCAAACCCCTGTTTTACTTGTTGCTTTTCTTCTGCCAATGGCTTAGGTTATTGTTCATATTAAGAGCATTGCCTTCTTAGGTCAAGTCAGACCTGAGTCCACCAACCCTCTTCCCCTTCCCTCGTTCCACCAACATTGTTTTTTTCCTACTTGTCTCCACTCTAATAGTTTATCCTTTTAATGAGAGAAGGCTACAAGTTATTCTTTTTAAGTGAGATAAGCCCTCCTGAGCTCTATTTTATCCAACCAAGACTGGGAAATCGTTTGCCCTTATTTGTATTAAACAGATGTATATACTTTACCGCAAGTCATTAGTGCTATAAAGAGATTGCCTTCCTATTGATAGCCTAGATGGGGGAATTCAGGAGTAAATTGCCAATAAATAAAGAGTGTGCTTGTAAGCACTATTGATTCTCCCTGAGCCACAGAGAAGTGTTTTGTTAGTAAAACTCTTCCTGAATGTGCAAGTGAGGTTAAAAAAAAAGTAATTAGTGATTACTGAAAGCAGGGTGAGGCAGTGGAGGATGACTTCAGGTGAGAAGGTTGCATTGTTTTTCTTTGAAGGGTACAGTTTACAAAGATAGCTGCTAAAAATGTAAGAGCAATTCTTCTGGCCACTCTCAGAAATCCTGGAGGCAATCGTTAGAAAATTGAAGGATCAGCACAGCATTTCCTATAACATACAACTTCAGAGTGGTAGGAGAGTTTCCCAAATCACAATGAAAGGAATAGAAAGTATCATTTGCATAGGAAATAAAGGATTGCTGGGATTCAAATTCCTTTTGTCCAGTTTGGGTTTTGGAACAGTCTCAAAATTACTTCCCTGAGCTGTCTGGGGAATGCTTTAATGTGTGCTGGTGGCTAGACATGAGGAGCCAGTTCAGGAGCAGGTACGAAGAGGACCAGAGTGTGATTATAAGCTGAAGGACAGCGGAGTCCTTCCAACAGGAGCTAAGAAGCACAGTAGATTAGTCAGGTGTATGGCAACTATAACCGTGGTGCTTGCTCTACCTTGTATGTTTCTTCCATATTCATCCAACTTGCTGAAAATTAGTATTATTTATAGAGCTGTCTTTCTAGAAAAGACAATAGGACAGCACCAAATGGACAACAGGACAAAGCTGTGCTGCAGTGGTATTCTCTGCTAAGACCATATTCAGTGATATGATTCCCGTCATCTTCAGTGCACGTATTCTAGGATGTAATTGATATTTGTAAGCTGACAGGTCATTCCTTTAAGAGTATCTCAATAGAATAACACTGATAATAATCTTACAGAATCTTTGGCAAACCTTTTAATTGTGGCTGATTAGAGGATTCTCCTGGTGATACGCTTATTTTCCTCACATTTATTTAAAGAAGACATAAACCAATGATAAATGCTGGGCATACAGCAGCCATTTGGTTATGTGATACACAATATTGCATCTACCCTGAATGTGGAGAAGTAGAGCGGCTAAATAATTTTTATTTTACATGGCTACTCTTAGTAACAAAAAAAATTTTCCTGGACTGATGCACATTAAAGATGTCCTACATCTTCAGGAAACTGATTTCTTCAGACTAAATTTCTTCTGTAAGGGTGGAAATGCAATTCATCACCAAAGATTGAACACCAGGAATATGTTTTTTGGCAATGACAGCCTTTGGAAGGCTCATTAAAAATGACACTATAAATTCAGAAAGTTTCGGGTTATATGAGAAATTTATCACATACTGTTTTATTTACACATTTTTCCTCACCATTAAGCCATATCATATCTGAACGTATTTAAGAAATGAGACACTATCTGTTGTTTTGTTGTTGTTTTTTTTTTTAAACACATATCTCAGCTTTTGTTCTGAAAAGCTCTTACAGAATTTGTTACCTCTTCTCCCTTCTGGTTTTATCTTCTTTCCTAAATCTCCTTCCTTCTATCCATCTTTGTTCCTATAATCAGTGAGGATGTTAAAGTTTTCTTTGGGAGATTTGTTAGATTTCTTCAGAGATATTTAAAAATGAACAAAGAATGCTTTGCAAAAATCAGGAATTCTCAAAACACTCGGGAAAAGAGCCTTCCTTGGAAACAAACCTGCTTATGCTGTACTTTGTCTTACTGTGTAACTTTCTTCTATATTCATCCAGCCTGCTGAAAATTAGTATTATTTACAGAGCTGTCTTTCTAGAAAAGACAATAGGACAGAATTGAATTTGCACCACCTGAGGGCACTGTAATACTATTTCACTTAATTTTAAAGAAAAATACAAAAGGGTAGTGTTTGAAATGGTCCCCATTTTTCTTCCTCTTATGATTACTATCAACTTCTGGACCAAGTGTACCACTGAAATGAATGAAAATCATTTAAAAAAACCCAGATATGTTGTTGTAGGCAGGTATCTTGGAAACAAGGTCATCCTTCTCTCATGTCACATATAGTGTTTCCTTGTGCTTACTGTAGGATGACAGTAATTTTAAATACAATGCTATTATTATTTTAAATGATGTGTTACTGGTGTGACAGTGATTGCTGTATGCCCAGTTGAGCTGCAGTTTTAGCTGCTTACACTTGCTGTCTCTTGTCTGTATCCAGAAAAGTGCAGGGCTGATGTAAAAGCACCAGATGAGGATGCTGCATTCAGGTACTAATACCACTTAACTAGAATGTGACAAACAAGAGAAGTAAAAAGCTCCCTACGTGGACAC